>NW_022145607.1:34795528-34940528 GCF_000002235.5 Strongylocentrotus purpuratus | reverse complement strand
AAATTTGAATAACGAAAATAACATCTGAGATGTGCAGAGTAAATATGGGACAAAATAGTTTGGACCGTCCCTCATATGCAAAGTTCTGATCCTGTGGTTTAATTTGTCGTGACAGAACAAGAATATATGAAACCTTTTAAGCAAAGGATGAAAATTATTATTAAACTATTCTTGTTTTAAAGGTTGCAATGAATGGCTTCTATTCTGTAATGACCTCTGTGTATCAAAGCCATAGTTTAACAATGTTAAATCTGAGATGAGTAGCCCTACGTGTTAGCAGTGTCTGTGATATGGTGTTATATTGAAGCCCTAACAAAATTGCGCTTCAAAATTATCATGATGTGCCTCAAAGAAGTTAAAAATCTTTGAGTTACCGGTTTTATCATACTTTTTTTTCCCAATAGACTGTAGTGTTATATCTTGATAATCAGACAGGCGATTGGCTTGTAAAAGTCATGGGATTCATGTATGACCAAAAGGTTTATAATTATGATTGCAACATGAGCTAATTCCAGGATTTTTTTTAGAATCTGAAGCAAAGTTAACCAAATCAATTTAGTTCATATTATGTAAATAATGATCTTTAAAAATTCATGCTACAAGGTCAGACGGATGATGGGATAGTAGTGTTCCATTCCATTACTCCATGATTAGTCAAAAGCACCACCAGTGCTGATGCTGGAACCAAGAGTTATTGGAATCCTTCTCAAAGATGATCCCTTCAAACATGGTTTCTGATAAATTACATCTGGACGTAAAGCCCGTCTGCACTAGTTTGGCCAGGGGGATTAGACCTCCCTGCAAAGTCACTGACAGGTGGTTATCTCATCAAATCAGCTCTCAATTAACATGAGAAAAAGGGGATCATGGGGGACCGACAGAGACCGATTAGGCATTGCTTGCTATATAGAGGGCGCAAGTAGCTATAAGTAGTGCAGTGAGGCTTTAAATGTTGTTTTTATTATCACCTGCAGGGTCAACTCTTCATAGTCAGGTTGATGATGAGATTGAAGTCTTCCGTTCTAGTCTCCACTCCATGATTAGTCAACAGCACCATCGGTGCAGGGAGCTATGGAATCAAGAGCTGGAGGAATCAATCTCCAAAATGATCCCTTCACATATGGTTTCTGATGAACAGGTTAGAATAGTGGTGGAGGTGAGGGGGACTTGACCAGCCAGTGCCCCTTCCCCCCAACAAAAATCCCAAAGCAGCATCCTAAGTTTGCACCCCCCCCCAAAAAAAAAAGTGCCCCCGTTTCAACTTTTTAACCCAAAGGCCAACCAAAATATGAAATCTATTTAGAATGTGGAATGCCTCATTATAGTACATTTGCAATGAATTTTATTTCCTATGCAACCATATATGTTTTCAGTTTAAAAATAGTTTACTAAATATTGTGTTAACATGCCTTAATTCATTCAGTGATTCTGCTTGTAAATGGTTGTGTAATGAAAAAATAGAATGATATGATTCTCAACTTACTCAATCTTCACCCCTGCTTCTGCTTTTTCCATACTTACTCTTCTTCATAATTGCGTGCTTCTACTACTTCTTTTTTATTATCATAAAACTCATACTGTGTTTTTCCTCCTTCATTCCTTTCTTTTCGTTTCTTTCTTACTCGTCTAACCACTCCCTTCTTCTTTTTCCTCTTTCTGATTTTTTCTAATTCTACTCTTGTTTTTTCTCTTTAATATTTATTTTTCTTCCTCTTTACAAAAAATCCCCCTCTCTCTCTCTCTCTCTCTCTCTTGGTCTCTCCTCATTCTATATGTCTCTTTCTCTCTTTCTAATTGTCTCTCTCCCTCTCTTTTTCATTCCCTTTTCCTCTGTTTTCTTTTCCCTTCCCAATCCCCTTCCCTTGTTCTATCTCTGCAGTCCTCTGGTCATAGTCCATGCCAAACAGTGCCTCATAACCCCGGCTCACAAGAGATGTGGTCTTCAGGTAGGCCATCTCCATTAAACCATCACAACATGATGAATTGCCATTTGGTCTACAACCAGTTCATGTACTACCAGTTAGTCCAATAATAATTTCATGTTTATTATTAGACAAACTGGGAATCAGACCGACTGGAAATTAAACTAAATGAGCAATAGACCAAATGGGTAGTAGACTTATTGCAGATTAGACCAAATGACAATTACATTAATTGGTCATTAGACCAAATGATAAATAGACAAAATGATTATTAGACCATGTGGATAGTAGATGGGCTGGGTGTAGACCAAATGGCAATAAACCATTCCAATGTCATATGGGACCAATCATCCTTTTCTACTTTCTCTATTTTTTTCTTCTTCTTTTCTTTCTTCCCCCCCCCCCCCCTCCTTTTTTAAAAAAATAATTGTTATTATCCAAATTCAGGTTGATCAGCAAGTGACATGCAAGATAAAATTAGAGATTCATATAACATTTTATCTTTTCTTTTTTTCTTTAATTTGCCATTATGGAACATTCATCACTGTCTATCAAAGATCTGTTATTTAACAATCAAACTGATTTTCAATTGCTAGACTTGTCTGTCACCCTCCACTGAAAATCAAAATGACTCTTTCATTTCTATTTGCTCACGTGTTGGAGGAAGGGCACAAAAATATCCTAGCAATTTTCTGGCCAAACTAAAAGATATATTTTGTTTTACCTCCTTTCTTTCTTTCTGTGGTTTAAAAAAAAAAAAAAAAAATCTACATATAATCCTCTGACTTCACTTTTATTTGCAAAATATTTCATATTTAATAATCTGCATTTTTTATGACAAAACATACACACTTACAATCATAATAGTGGCAGGTTACACTAAATTAGCCTAAACCTGTGATGTTTGATTATTTCTCTTATTTATACAGACCTTTTCCAGAACTCATCAGATCAACAAAAAATGTAAGTTTACCAATAATTTGGTACTGACAATATTATCTACATTTGCATTATCTGCGCACATTTTATGATAAAATCATTTGAAAAGTTGTCTTTCCAATTTTAAAACTTACTGTCATATGTTCATTTTTAAATAAGTCATACGCATTTTGTGATAAAAATCAGTGATAATTTCAGAAGTAAAAAATATGTTTATTTATCTTATCGATTATTCCAAAATATTGTGACTCACATGGAAATGAATACTTGCTATATTTCTTGATGTTATGTTGTGATCATAGTAGAAGTATGTGATGGGACAGAATGTTTTTCGTGAACATATTTTTACTGAATATTTTTTGTTTTTTGTTTGCAATAGTGAAGCCATGTCAACGTCTACAGCCAGTATACATGATGAGGGGTCAGTGCACTTTATACCAAGCCTAGAATCTAGTAATGGGTAAAAGATCCTTTTGTTTTATAAATTCTCTTTCTCTCTC
Source organism: Strongylocentrotus purpuratus (assembly GCF_000002235.5). Classification (NCBI taxonomy): domain Eukaryota; kingdom Metazoa; phylum Echinodermata; class Echinoidea; order Camarodonta; family Strongylocentrotidae; genus Strongylocentrotus; species Strongylocentrotus purpuratus. The sequence continues at coordinate 34,937,167 of NW_022145607.1, read as the reverse complement.
TCTATCTCTCTCTCTCTCTCTCTCTCTCTCTCTATATATATATACAGTGCGTCCCAGAAAAAAAACAAAACCAAGAATTATTGATGCATGAAATATGCATTTTATGAGTTGCATCAAATGAAAGAGGAGGATCTAAGCTTTACAAGTATGTGTCATTTCTTAATTATAAATGTGATTAAGTTATGATAAAACATTGATAATTCTCGGTTTCGTTTTTTCTTGGACGCATTGTATATATATATGTATATGTAAGTTTCTATGTATCTCTCAATTTCTGTCATATTCTTTGTCATCCTCACTATTGCTCTACAATATATCCCCACTTTTTTCCTGATACATGTATATATTCTCCATTATTTCATTTGGAATGGACCCCCCCCCCCCCAAAGAAAAAAAAATGAATAGATGAAATAATAAATGTTATTCACAATTGTAATGTGTATCATTGAATTGATAAATAAGTAGATGATTTGGTAGTTTAATGTAAAATATACTTGATATGTTTTTGGTGCAGAATTGATCTTGTGTGGTGCTATTGCCTCATTTTCCTACTTTCCTCTTTTCTTTCTTTCTTAATTCTCTTGTCTACCTATTTCCATCTCTATCTTTCTCTCTCTCTCTCTCTCTCTCTCTCTCTCACTCTCTCTCTCTCTCTCTCTCTCTCTCTCTCTCTCTCTCTCTTCCTCTCTCTCCCTTTCTCCCTATCTCTCTCCCTGTCATTGTCTTTCTCTCATATTTGTCTTCGTGTTCATTTTCTCACAGGCCATCATTAGATGCAGAGTTGAACGGGTTAACTATACAGCTTCTATCTTCTGCACTCACCATCAGTAATGCCTTGCACAGACAAGAATATGCCACAAGACCATGACACACCTTTCATGCAGTGGTGTAGATACAGGGGGTGGGGGCAGGAGGATGTCCCCCCCCCCCCCCCCTCCCCTCCCTTCACAACGGAAGAACAAATTGGAAAGAGGGTGGAGAGAAATAAAATGTTGGAGAGACAGTGTGAAAATAAATGCACACCCTTTCACGCCCTTGCCCCACTCGATGGCCTTGTCCCCCTGGTAGATCCCTCCTTCCACCCCCTCCTCCACCCCCTCCTCCACCCCTCCCCCACCACCAACAGTCCCCCCACCACCAACAGTCCCCCCCCCCACACACACACACAGTTGCTGGACCTATGCTATATACCACTGTGTGTGTATGATTATGTTGTATACATCTTATCTTCGTGTTGTACAATTTAGTTGTGTTTGTATGAATTTTAGCATAGTTGCCTCCACAAAATATTTTAGAATATTACCATGACAAACACATAATATCATTTTTGTTAAGCTCCTACTTAGCATTCACTTAATCCATTACAAAATGTTTAACTGACGTGTTTTAGAACAACCAATATGAAGAAAGACTGGGTGACAAATTTTCTTTAAAATACATTCTTAAGTAACTTTAGGCCTTCCCCTGTGATTTTGAAATGCCAGACACTGTCCAATATATAAGAGGCTGATTTATAGGCTTCATATTTCATGCTTTCTTCAAAATTGAAGGGGGGGAAATGGTTGTATTTAAACCCCCTCTAAACTCACTGTTGGAAGCCCCAAGTTCACTAAAAAAATGTGATGGCAAAATTTCACTTAAATTTTGTATTGATGTGAAAGAGGATGTCATTTAACACTCAACTCTGTAAACATTTTCAGAATAAATGTGTTTGAAGACGAATATTGATGAAAGAATTGAAAAATTGGGTCTTGAGTTGTACACAAAAATCTAAATTTTGTATTCCATCATCAATATTCATCTTTAAAGATATATATTCAAAAAATCCTTGCAGAGATGAGTTTTAAATGACATCCTCTTTCACATCATTACACAATTCAAGTGAATTTTTGCAATCAAATTTGTTGGGCTTCCAATATTTTTGAGAGGCTTTAGTTATGATATTATTGTCCATACTCATTATAAAAAAAGGCTCAAATGTTAATTCATTAGTAACTTTGCAATCATCTCTGATCTGTTTATTGTTTTCGCTCACCTTTCTTCTGTCATGCAGGCAGTTACCCAAATGTGTTCATATAAGTGTACCCCATCATATAAAAATGAAGCCATAGTTCTCCTTCGTTGCAATCTCAGACACTTAAGTACCGTTAGAAGAAACTGTTATTACCATGCTACAAAATATTTGGTTTTGTTTTCTGTAAGTCTGAAAAGTTAACCATCAGTAAACACATTAATATTTTAAAACCATATGATGATGATTCACAGCTTTTATTTGGTGCCATATTTCTGTTTTGAAAGCATTAAAAGGCCTTATAACATGATTGTAAAAACTTTCAAAAAGAAAAAGAAAAAAAACCTAAAGTGATTTTAAATGCCTTGTGAAATGTCTTGAGACTCTTGACATAAGGACCCATTTCACAAAACCTTCTTTCAATGACAAATTACACAAATCAGTGACAAATCTGCTGATAACCAATCAGAAGCAAGGATTTCAGTAGCTTATAACAAAAACTGTTGTTTGTCACTGATGACAAGTTTTGTGAAACGCCCCCCAGTAGTACATAATTTAAATACGATTTCTGTGGCAGTGTAATAGGGTGTTGAAGTAGATATATTAATATTTTTTGATCTTGTTGCATATATATATATATTCCACTATCTTCACTGTTTTAAACCTTTCCCATCTGTACATTATCAGAATTATAAAATATTATTTATGATCATAGTTATTGCTATGTACATGAAATTGAATTTAAAAGTAAAAACACTATCCAAACGAATTTGTTCAAACTGTGTGCTTTGTTTCTGTAAATAAATGCCTCGGGTGGAAAAGACAAGGTATTGACTTAAAGGGATAGTTGAGTTCTGTTTTCATACCGCAAATGCCTTCAAAGTTTATGGTTATTGCTCTTTTTCTCATTCATGACATTTCTAGTGCCCTTTTAGGACCTAAAAATGCTATGAAGGTAATTGTAGACCCAAAAATGTGTGAAATTTAGCCAACACGATCATACCAACTCAGCTCCACTGTCAAAAAAATATGGTGACCGTTAATTAATTAATGGGCACCACAAATTTTATAAAATCATTATATTTATGGATATTTCAGCCGTCTCAGAACCGTTTTGTTCAAACAAAGATGATTTGTCATTAAAATTGTATGTTCTTTCAAATTTGACATTCACATTTGCATTATCTCACTAACAAACAAAAATTGTGTAGCGCCCTCTGCAACAAAACTTAACTATCCATTCAATGGCTTTTCTGTACAAAATTGACCATTATATTTGAATGTACGTTTTTGCATTTGTGCACTCATATACCGGTAAGTGGTATTTCTCTTTACATTAGAAATGTATATTAACAAAATCTGAGACCAAGAAAAATATTCATGAATGATACAGAATTTAAACATCAATTCTGTTTAAATTGTCAGAATATTATCATGATCGCTTTGACTTCAAATTGATTTTGAATGAACATTTAAACAAGTTTGGTATTTACAATAATGATGATAATAATATTGATAACAAACAATAATGATAATGATGATGATAATGATATTGATAATATAAACAACAATAATAATGATTATAATAATAATAAGAAGAAGAATTATTTATATATGAAGCGCTGGTATCCGAACTAAAAAACATTAGCTGATAGAGAATACAGTAACAAAGATAGGAGCGTGAGGGAATCGAAAAAGCATGATGAACAAATTTCTCAGTAGCTGAAAGATAGACTGATGTATTTGCAAATGAAATCACGATTTCTCGGCTGATAATTATCGACTTGGTTAATGACAGAAATTACCTGTATATTTCAAATATGGCTTAAGGCCATTCCGTGGTAGCTGCGACCATGAAAATATGCAGTTCTTATATAAAATTTTCAAACGGGAATATCAAATCGGTCGCTTGTAGTCAAGAAACGTTGTTTTAAAGCTAAAGTAAATTCAGTCTCGAGAGGGCGCTATACAACATAAAGAGTTTATTATTCACCATTTCATCCATTAGACTCGATTTCAACCGCGACAACGATCATTGAATATTGTAAAATCGCATATGCTTCCAATATGTTCATTTGAACCAAATTCACGACGCTATACCAAAACTCTGTATTATCTTTAAGTTTAAGATGAACACATACAATAACATGAATCCGTACAATCTAGTCTATAAACGTGCGGAAATCGGATTCTTGAGGACAACTGGGAAATCATGTTTATAAAAATGAGCAAAACAATTTCGTAAATAGAAAGGGAATGACATCACAACTCATTTCCGAGTAACCAATTCATCAATAGCGAGCTTTATATCAACAAAAATGCCATAATTTTCTTACTGTTTGACATTTCCTTGTCTTTCCATCTTGTTCCTCTGATTGCTATCTGTTACTGTAAGCAAATTGAGCTTATTCGGCCGCCAGAGGTTCTCTTTTCATATCTGTGCATCATAAGGACAAAATATATGCCTACTTCTTAATAATTTTGAAATTACACCAATCATATAATTTTACAAAGATGAAATGTTTTCTTCGTTCGCAATTTACTTAAAAATTGTATTAACAGCTTTTACTAATAATAGGTCAGCAGACATTAATGGTTAATCGCTGGATGACATTAAATCACGCCGACTAAAAAAAGGGGGTTTCTTAAGGGATGAAGGAGAGTGTAAAAAGGTAAATCAATCTTTTCCACATGCTTTTTAAAAAGTGCTTCGTTGAGATTAAGAGAAAAGAGGTACAAGGGGTCCCTGTCCACTGATCTCTACGAAAAAGAAATCAGTGTTTCTACCTGAGTGCACCCACCATGCCCCCCCCCCACATCCATTCCCTCCCCAATTCAAAATCGTTCTACTCCTATATAATAGCATTCCGAAAGCGTAAGCCTCCCATTTCAGTAAACTGGATAACTTAAATCTAGCGGCCAACCGTTGTCTTTTATGATAATGAAGCTTCTTTTGTCCCCCAAGATTCAATAGAGATTTTAAGACATTTTGCTTTTCTTGCGCTTGCGTTTCATTACCCCCCATTTTCACTGAAAACCCATTTACCCGAACTGAATTCCTTCTAAAGTTTTCATTATTGAATACTCATTAAATCTCCGTCGGCGTTTCATTGTGTTGCACAGGACTGCATGACCGCACTTGATGACCAAAAGAATAAGAAAATCATCGGGAGAACTTGACTGTTGAAATAAGGTAGGCTTTTAAATAGGGCCTAAAGAAAAAAGACAAAGCAGGATCACATTAATACCCTCACAAAAGAAACGTTTTATATCGGGATAAGACGGTCTTAGATAGATGGGATAAAAGGAACGGTCTCACGCTTATTCATTGGAGCTGCCCATGCCCCCCCCCCCCCCCATCCCCGCCCGCTCCACCTCGCCTTCGAAACCCCTTCTTAAAACGTTTCCCTTGATTATGAACTTTTCGGAATTGCGTGGTTTGTGTTCCCCTTTAAAAATTCTGGATCCGCTTCTGCATTCGATGAGTTAACATGGCTCTACTCCCACCCCCCCCAATTATAAGGCTACTCCCCATGAATCTTTGGAACGCATGGATATGAGTATGAAGCGTCCTTCTCACTCTTTGATAAGGGATAATGGTCATCTTTTAGCATTATGTCATGCCCCAAAATCTGGACAAGTTTGCACAAAAATACCAACTGCAGCAGCAAAGCAATCGGTAAAGTCCATCGAGGTAGGTTTTAATAGACGCAGAACGTGAGAGGAACAGGTTAGAGCAAAATCCGATAATAAAATAAGAAACTTATGAAATTTTTAATCGGATATTGCTCAAACTTTCACTAAAATGAGAAAAACTTCTGTACAGCCCCTATTTATATCCCGCCTAGTCAGTGGCGTAGACAGGTTTGTACACCTGGGGGGATGACTCAGGGACGGATCTAGCTTTTTGCTAAGGGGGGGGGGTTGACCAAAATAATGACGATGCGGAGCATCGTCCACGAGCCGCGAAGCGGCGAGCCGATTTTTTTTTGGGGGTGTTTATTTGAACCCCGTAAGTGATGTTTTCCTGGCATCTATTAACACAATGGAGACCATAAAAAGCAGTGCATGATAACGTCTTTTTAAATCAAGTAACAGTTAAATACACAGTTATATCCAGAGTTATCATGTGTTTGGTTAAGTTACCAGATGAGTTGAATATCTTCTCACAATATTTGCACTTGAAAGGGTTTCTCTCCAGCGTGCGTTCTTTTTTCTTTTTTTTTCTTTTTTTTTTTCTTTTCTTTTTTTCCCCTTTTTTTTTGTGTTTGTTTTTTGGGCCGCCCAAGGGGGGGATTTAAACCCCCTAAACCTCCCCCGTAGATCCGCGCCTGTTTAATCTTGTGGTTATCTTGTGGTTTCCAAACCACAAGATAACCACAAAATACTTGTAAGATTTTCTTTTTCTTACCGTCTGAATTGGCTTTCACCTTGTGAATGCGGCTAATAACAATAAACACAATTACAATAATGATGAGGATTATTATTATCATCATCATAATTATTATTATTATTAATATTATAATTGTTATCATTATTATTATTACTATTATTATCATCATTATAACTTATTAAGTAAGCAAATATCATTCCCCAAAACCTGGGGGGGGGGGGATGATTGTACATGCCATCCCCCCCACCTTGTGAGGTGGGGGGGATGCATCCCCCTCATCCCCCCCGTTGTCTACGCCCCTGCGCCTAGTATGCGGCCTATAATTTCAACATGATAACTCCGCGTTTTGTCCGTATTATTTCAGTCTGTATGTTCTCTAAATCAGAATATTCTAATATGTCTGCCAGGGAGGAGGGATGATGTAAGAGGGCGGGGTAGCATCCCTCTTCAAAAAAATTAAACCCAATCTATCTTTAATTTTAGAGGGTTTGTCGGCTAATTCCTAAAATCGATTGGACTATATATTTTTACCTTTATTATGTCGGCAAATATGAAAATATTTTGACCACTGGCGGCAAACATTAAGATCTGAGTGGCTTTGTGTTGGGGGGGGGGGGGGGGATTTCGGCTTTGGTTTGGCACCTCCCATTCAAAACAATAAACCATTTTCGTAATGTAACCAAATAATAATTATTTCATTCACCTGATAAGAATAATAGTAATTCAATTGTCAGAATGCAAACTGCATAAATCAATTAGTGTTGCTAAGTAGGTCAAGCCATAATGTTTGTCCAACCTGGCAACAACTAATGTATGCAGTTTGGATTATGTCTATTGATATACTATTATTCTTACCAGGTGAATGAAATATTGTATTGAGGCACTTCACAAAGACTTGTGCATTAAATTTGGTTCGCATTACGTAAATGACCTATTTACCGATGCCCTTTAGTGTAGGAGTTTTTCTTTCAAAAATCAATACCGTTTGTTGTTCAAAAATAGCTAGAAAGCCAATTAAATTCCTCAACTTGTTCTTATGACGTCAATTTCTGCAAGACATGCTATCTTGTCGTCGGGGCGCGGGAGCCTGGAGTCAAGAATGCCACTTGCCTCAATCTTTAAATAAATTTGTAAAGTGGTACATGGGGCGCTGAATGGGGGCATTAGTTCGTCAAATAGTGCTACCATTGACTGCTCCGTATTAGCGACAATGTGAAAAATGTAAATCAATAAGAAGAGTATTGTTATAGGGGCTATTGTGTGACGTCCATTGTGAGTCACCTTAAGTTTCTCCAAGCTTTCATGATGGGGATACAACTGTCTTCTTCCCCTTTTAACTTAATGTCTTTTTCTTGCCTGTAGACAAGTTTTGTCTTTGCCATCATTAAATTCCTTTTTAGCCATGATAGGAATCAATATCATTCATACATTTCCTTATTATGGGGGGGGGGGGGTGGGGGGGGGGGGTTGTAAAACCGGGAAGCCATGCATATCACAGCGATGATATATATTTTGTTAGTAGTAAAAAAAAATTTGGGCGTTTGAGAAGTTCGGAAATAATTATGCAACCTACGAAAAAAAGAGAGAGAAAGAGAAGGCAATGGCAGTCTAGGGCCTCATCCTTATTTACAAAAAAAAAAGAATTATGTTGTCTAAATCATGAAATTACTGCAACGCCAGGCAACATCATCATCAAAAGTAATGATGAAACTATCGTTCCTCTTTGCTTGCATTCTGGTCTTGGACTTGCTTACTCCTTCCTTCAAAGACCTCACCAGGAACGGTTACGCCCTGCTCATATCGGATCGGCCACTTTTATGAATGAAACCAACTTCCTCCACTGCATGCCCCCTATCTTAGGACACGTAAACAACTTTCCGCGGTCAATTCTGCCCATTACGTAATCAAACAAAAGGGGGTTGCTCGCCCACAGACCGCTGGTTTTGGCGCCCCTCCCGGCCTTTCATGCTTTCGTCGAAACCTAACTGATTCCCGTTCAGTCGTCCATGGTCCATTGTCAAGTACAGGATTACGTAATCATGTTACCGGACCCCACTGTCCTGACCCTGTGCTTTCCAATTCTAAATTTATTGTCGGATACTTTGAAGCTCAGTTTGGTAAGGAGCAAGATGGCATCATGCATTGATAATTCTGCTGAGAGCCATAAAGGCGTAAAATGGTACCGTTCTTCAAAGAATCATCTCCCATCTCATCAGACAGTTCGCTGTTATACCTTTTCACTCCCCTTCAGAAGATGCAACAGAAGATGCCTACACTTGCCTCTTCATATAGGCATACCCATGTGGCCTTCGATTATACTACGTTCATTCAGGCAAAACATCTCCCTGGTTTATTCATGCCAGTTCAATTAATTAAAGGAATTATCCAATTATGTGGGGAATCATGGGAAGATACCTTTACAAGATGTTTGACTGAAATTTTTGTTGCAAAATATTTGTATGGAAACAAAAGAAAAGTGGAAGAAAAGGGACAACAAAAACGATGAGGGCAAACGATGTCAGCCGCCCCCCCCCCAACCCGCTTGTGATAACTGAGGGGTGTCGCAAGAGCAAATGTCGAGTCACTTGTGATGGAGGTGATGGTGTTGATTACAATGAGCCGACGATGGTGGCGATGATGGTGGTGGTGGTGATGATCGTAGTGGCGATGTTACTGGTGGTGGTGGTGACGATGGTGGTGGTCATGGTAGTGTTGGTAACGATGAGCTGGTGGCGGATGGTGTCGTTACTGGTAGTGGTGGCGGGGATGGTGGTGGTGGTGATGATGATGGTGGAGGTGATGACGGTGGTAGTGGCGATCTTACTGGTGGTGATGGTGGTGGTGATGACGATGAGCTGGTGATGTTGGTGGTTGTGATACTGGCGGTGTTGGTGGTGATGATGATGCTTTGGTGGTGATAGTGGTGTTGGTAACTGTGGCTGCGATGGGGGTGATGATGTTGATTCCACTGTGATGACGGTGGCTAGCATGTCGAGTGACAAAACGATTTCCTCCTGAAATTATTTATAAAAAAAACAAAACAATTAAGTCCTCAGGTTGAACAGTCAACCCTTTTCAACAATCCACTCTGAATAAATAACTCTGTCGCCCTCTCAAGTCTATTCCTAAATGGTGTGTGTATTCGCGTGTGACTTTCTTCTTTCCGTCATCGCATATACACGTACGTACACACACTTTAGCATATGGAAAGCCGTTGGTGACTTTATTCACGTGCCCCAGACGTAAGGAACGCGGCACACGTCTGCTAAATTGACCAATCACCGCCTGTTATTTAGCAGGCGCGTGCAAGGTGCGATAGCACACGCCTGTTACTTTATTAGCACACGTGTGCCCTTTTGCAGACGGATGCTGTTTACTGCGCATGCGTCTGGAATTGATCGACCAATCAGATACCTTGTTTGATATGGAGTTTAATGTGTGTGTACGGTGAGTGCATGCAGCGCAGGCAAGCAAAAATGTGCCGGGCACGTGGTGATCGATGCACGTGGTACTCTTACCGTTCTTAAAAGTATTGACTTTGATTTCTATGTCAGAACAGAAGTATACATTGTACGAGTACTTCCATTGAGGTTGAACTTTCTGATGCAAAGAATAGTAACTATGTCAAATTATAAACGAGGTACCGAACTGCTATATGAACGTTTATCCTCCACCTAGTATTGGAGTTTGTAAATACTATAAAGCTAGTCTAGGGTTGATAAAGAAAAGGTAAGTCTAATATCATGAATGGTAGTTCCAGATTTAAAATCTATCATTCAGAACCTACTCTAATTGTAAATTAGGTGATATACTATGCAACAGTGCCATTGTGATAATGTGTATGATCCAGTGTAGATACATAGTGTTGGAACAACAGAGTAGATCTCTCCCCCTCTTCCAACTCTCCCTTATCTATCTTGGGTCAGTCTGTGCAGAGGTCAACCTCACTCGTGGTAGGGGAACACACACACACTCTCTCTTTCTCTCCCTTTCTTCCCCAATATTCTCGTTAATGTTGTGTTGTTGAGCAACACTCTCCATTGGGCAAGGACAGGGGGATTAGTGATAGGAGGCATGTTTGCTTAAGAGCTCAGAATACTGTGAAGAGTTTGCATTTGCTTGGCACAAGGGATTGTCTGACCATTATTATTTGGTAGTTTTCAATCGAATACACCTGCTCATAATTATCCCATAGGCCTAATTGTATTTAAGGGTTGATGTTTGGATGTTTATTGGTTTATAATACAACATGTATTGCTGTATATTGCATAAGTGGAAGTTATCACATTGCTTAGAGACAATCAATATTCTTTAGTCTATATTTCTTGTCTTGTATATAGTTTATGATTATTCCTTTATATTTCTATGTTATATGTCATATGGGTAGTCGAAGCATAATAATAGTGCAATAATTATAGGTGAATCACATGCAGATTGCAGTATTGATTGATAAGCTCGTTTTCCTAAAACGATATTTACACCTGAGATTATGTATGAGTTGTGTGCTGGAGGAATACAACATATTTCTATGTTAGTATTATTATTTCTAAATCTGAGAGGATAATAGATTAGCACGTTTAGATGAGATTGCCTAGGCACAATGAAGGTTTTATTTAGAGTTAGGGTATAACGAATCACCATCAGGGGCGTCGGATCTGCAAAGGGGGGGGGGGGGGTGGGGTGCGATACCCCCCCCCCCCCCACCTGGCAGGATATTGTCGGACAAATTGCGCTGCCGTCGGGAAAAAAGAGAAAAGGGGGAGGGGGAAAAAGAGAGGGAAAGGGAAAGAAAAGAAAAAAAGAAAGGAAAAGAAAAGAAAGAAAGGAAAAGAAAGGAAAGAAAGGAAAAGAAAGGAAAGAAAGGAAAAGAAAGGAAAGAAAGGAAAAGAAAGAAAGAGAAAAAAGAAAAAGAGGGAGGAGGGGAAAGAAAAGAAAAGAAAGAAAATAAAGAAAAGGAAAAAAAGAAGAAAAAAAGAGTAAAAGGGAAAAAAAAGAAACGGGGGATGAAAGAAAGGAGAAAGAGTGGAGGTAAGAGCCTGAGAGAGGAGGAGTGGGAGTAAAAGAGAGAAGGGCTTGTTGGGTGGAGTCGTCTCGTCGAGGGAGCAAGAAAGACATGGGTAAATATGTTGCTGTGTCGGGTCAGCTATAGCTGTGTCGGTATTCTTGCTCGATCCTCGTGTACTATATCAATGCAGAAGTTTGAAGTCGGTGAGATGTATATTGCCGGTCGGCCGTATGGCAAGCCGTTTTATCATTTAAACATATTTCTTGATATAAAGAATTCATTTTTTGATATCAAGAATAGAATTCTTGATATCTAGAAACATGAATAAATGTTAAAACGGCTTGCCATACGGCCGACAAGTTTTTTTCCCTACGAACTGTGACTTTTTATCCGCTGTGACGACTGCGAGAGTGACGACAACTACTATACTTGTATTTTCTCGAAGTTTCAATTTCCTATTAAATCAGCTAAAGAAATTAGAGGTTTGAAATTTTCGGAGAGACTGAATTCAAACAAGGTTTAAGAGTCAACAACGGTACGACGAATCGTTTTCTTTTCTCTATATTGTGATGAAACGCCAAAAATTCCGCCCTTCGCTGGGAAGGGGAAAACTTCATTTAGACGAGACAAGAACGATACAACGAATCGTCTTCTTTCTCTAATATTTTAAAGAATCGTCAAAGCTTCCGCGCTTATAGCGCTAAAGGGGAAACTGAATTCAGACAATTAGGGCCTATTAAGAGTCGAAAACGGTACAACGAATCGTCTTCTTTCTCATAATTTAATGAAACGTCAAAGCTACCTGAGAAACTGAATTCAGACAAGGATTAAGAGTCGAGCACGGTTCAACGAATCGTCTACTTTCTATAATAATTTAATGAAACGCCAAAGCTTCCGCGCGGAAGAAACTGAATTCAGACAAGGATTAACAGTCGAGAACGGTACAGCAAATCGTCTTCTTTTCATAATAATTTGATGAAACGTCAAAGCTTTCGCGCTTCGCGCGGGAGGGGGGGGGGGGGGGGAACTTCATTCAGACAAGGATTAACAGTCGAGAACGGTACAATAAATCGTCTTCTTTTCCTTATAATTTAAGAAAAACGTCTAAGCTTCCGCGCTTCGCGCGGGAGGCCTTTCCCGCCACACCCCCGCGCCCTTTAAGTGATTCATTTGCTCACTACCGCCCCTCCCTAAAATAAGATCCTAGCTCCGTGTCTGCATTAAAATATATAGCTATGAATGCTGACTAAGTTGACGAAATAATTCGTATATTTGTGTCGTCGTGGAAAATGACCATTTGCGCACACGCAAGTACTATAGATAGTCCATAGGAAACACAATTTAGTCTTCGGCCCCGGGTTTATAGGGTTAATTTTGTAGATATTGGAAATTTAATTTTGTCGGTAATTGGTGGCTAGTTATATCGTTAATCGTTGGCCTCTACACCCCCCCCCCCCCTCTGAAAAAGGTATAGCGACGCCCCTGATCACCATATTAGGTATGAATATGATCTGTATAAGAACGAAACATATATAACATTATCTGTATGTAAGTGTTTATTCGATTTGATAATGAAACTGTTCATATAATAATGTAGATGTTAGTTCAATAGGAACTCTGTAGGACCATGCACTATGGTTCAAGGCATGCCCACATAGAGAATGTTGTTATGTTAGGGGTCGGGGCCAAATGCAATAAATTATTGATAATTTATTGCATTTTCTTTTCTTTTTTTAATTTCTGGGGGCGGCGACGTACCCTAGCCCCGCTGTTTACTCGTACCAAGGAAATACTGTGGGGAGGGTGGACCGAATGGCGCAGCGTGGTCGTAATGATTTTTTTTTTGCGGGGTGGAGGGGCAGGATGATGGGTCGCGTACATTATTGGGGCACGCCTTTTTTCTTTATTTGTTCAGAAATGTACGTTTTCAATAAATGTTTTCTACAAATATTCGGGGCCACGTGGCGATCCCCCCCCCCTTGCGCCTACGCCACAGACGTGGGGTGTTCCTTATCCATTATTTCGCTTTCTTATAATCATTTTGTTTATTGCTAATTTAATTTTCATTTAATTGTTAATGAAAAGCGACCCTCAACCCATGTTATGAATAGCGACCCTTAAACGCGAACCATCATCCCGGGCCAACCCCCCCCCCCCCATCTGTCTGACCACTTAGTGCAAGTACATATTACCGACAATTTTCGTTTAAGTAGTTCATAGATGGCGTAGCCTGTGTGTGTTTCACGGGGGGGGGGGCGGTTGGGTGTAACAGCGTTGCCATCTAGGAGCTGATGTATCATGCCCCTAACCCACAGCAAAGGAAGGAATCGACAGAGAGGGAGTTGTATGGACTTAAAGGGCAAGTCCACTTCAACTATTAATAACAAACCAATCAAACTAAAAGTTTGAAAAATCGGATAACTAATAAGAAAGTTTTTAATTTTTAACCATAAAAAACTTTGAAAATCACAAGACAAATTGGCAACTCACTCATGAGTCTGTTACGTCATTCAGGCGCGGATCCAGGATTTCTTGGGGGGGGGGGGGCCCAAATTTGAAATTATGCGAGCCAAATATTGGTACGTAATGGTGACCAGCAGTGACGTAATAGGGGGTGGGTACAGGGACGGGCGAGCTTCTCCTCCCTCCTCCACGAAGCGCGGAAGCTTTGAAGTTTCAATAAATTATTAGAGAAAGAAGACGATTCGTTGTACCGTTCTCGTCTCTTAATCCTCGTCTAAATTCAGCCCCCCCCCCCTCCTGCGCGAAGCGCGGAAGCTTTTACGTTTCATTAAATCATTATAGAAAGAAGACGATTCGTTGTACCGTTCTCGACTCTTATTTTAATCCTTCAAAAATTTTCTTTGTCTGCTCCTTTTTCTTCCTACGTCCTCTTCCTTTTCTCTCCTCTCTCTATTTTTTTTGTTTTTGGGGCCAGCGTTTAAGGGAGGACCGCCCCCACTGCCCCACCCCGGCCCCGGAAGCTCAGGGGTTTAAGGCAATAAATCACCGTTAGATGAGCATCTAAGGGCCCGCCTTAGGGCCCTAGGTGGAATCCAGGGGGCAGAGTCCCCGAAAGCTTAGGGGGTTTTATAGGCATTTAATCACGGTCAGATGAACATATTTTCATACCTCATTATTTTGTGCCACTGGCAGTTAACCATTCTTTCTTTCTTGCTCCCTTTCTTTCTATTTCTCTTTAATATACTTTTTTGGTTAAGTGTGTGTGGGGGGGGGGGAGCTCGAGGCTCCCGATCCCCGCCGTTCCTCGCGCCCTGACATGTAGGCACCTCAAGAAGCTTATTTCTTGCCTGGCTGTAAATTTAGGAATTTGTAATTTTCCAACAAACGCATGTAAAAATATAGGTAATTTACTAAAAAGTAAGGACAAATCTCGGAAAAATTATGTCATTTTAGCATTATTTGTAAACCACCGTTATGGAATTAGAAATAAACCACGTTTCCACCAAGCCGCCCCCGCCCCCTATCAGTACACCAGTGCCCCCGGCCCCCCTCCGTTACACCTTGTTGGCGGGAAAAAATCGCAACTGATCTCCCCTACCTTTCTTCTTTCTCTTTTTTTTGTCTTTCCCTTTCTCTCCTCTTTACCTTTCCCTTCCCTTCCTTTTCTCTCTAATAGGTTGTCCGGGGGGGGGGGGGGGGGCTAGGGCCTTTCCGCCCCCATCCCGCTCCGCACGCTGTTGGCGGGATTAGCAGCAACTGATCTCCCTTCTTTTCACCCTTTTCTTTTCTTCTTCCTCTTTTTGTTCCTTTTAGCTCTCCTCTTTCCCTTTTCCTTTCTTCTCTCTCTCTCTCTCTCTCTCTCTCTTTTTTTTTGGGGGGGGGGGGGGAGGGGGAACAGCCTGGGAGGCAAGGCCCTTTCAACCCCGATCTCTTCCTCCCTCTCTTTTTCTTTTCTTCTTCCTCTTCTTTCTTTTCCTTTCTCTCCTCTTTCCCTTCTTTTCATTCTATCTCTCTCTCTCTCTCTCTCTCTTTTTGCGGGGGGGGGGGGGGGGCAAGGACCGCTCGGCTCCCCTGGATCCGCGCCTGACGTCATTGCCTCGCTTTCCTCTAATTGTTTTCTTTCTATTGGTAATATACATTTCTCACTTTCCCCCTGAGAATCTCATCTTCTAACACCAGCATCCAAGTCATATTGATAATAATATGTTTTTGTGTGGATGCACTAATAATCTAATTTAGAGTAATTGTTTTCAGTTAAATCATGAAAAATGTGAATTCTGAAAATTTATTTATATAAAAGTCAATAATTATGAATATACAATATTCTGAAAATAGTTTCAATTCTTCAAAGTTTATAAAAGATATTGTGAAATGTCATGCCCGCAATACGATACAAATCATATAACCTGGGCAAAGGCATGGGGAAATCAAGTTTTGGGTATAAAGAGGGGAATTAATGGGATAAAAATATATAAAGCAATTGATAAATAGTGAGGCAATGGCGTCACAAACTGATAACCAAATTGGCAATTTGTGTAGTGATTTCCATTGTTCCATAGTTTTTCATATTTAAAAAAAAAAATCATAACTTCCTTATTTTTTTTTGCTCTGCTCCTCTTGTTTTTCTGCATCTATTGAAAGCGAATTATTTTAAAGTGGATTTACCCTTTAGGTTATACCACATTCAAGCTTTTCGTAAATATACAATATTGCACGATATATTTTCCAAATAAGTAAGGAATTTAGATTTTCAAGATTTTTAGCTAAATAAGATACGGTTTTGTGACCGGAAGGCATATGTGAACGGAGCTTTTATTAGAACTTATGGATCTACCATCTCCAGGCACCCAGAAACTATACAATAATTTTAGCCAATGAAAATTTTCAAGATTTTCGTTTGTCCATGACACTGGAATTCTCAAAACCTCAGGATACCAGACGGAGCTGACCGGACTACAAGCCTAGTTACTGCTCGGAGAGGGGGGGGGGGGGGCACTTTAAAATTGTGTCTTGTTGGGGGATAGGGAGCTTGGACACTCTCGGGCCTTGAAGGTTTTCGCGTCATGTAGCGTACAACGGGGTAATGCAATCCCAATATGATTTACTGTTTGAGTTCTATAATATTTGAAATAATTGATAGTGTTTATATATTACGTACGCGTAAATATATATTTACATAACTCTACGTGTTTGTTTAACGCTGATTGGAAATAATAACTGATGATGGGGGGGGGGGGTGGATGATAGTATCTTCATTTGTACATTTTGTATCATTTTTTCTACTTTATACTTCTGTTCTTTGTTTTTTTTAAATATTTGAATGTTTAAGATATGTGTAATAATAAAAAAACAATAATAATAATAATAATAATAATACAGTCTTCTTTACCCAGGGTAGCCTCATCAATATTTATGCTGTTCTCCCTGAGGTCCTTGCAATCAAATTATAATAATAAGATGTTGGTTATAAAGGTGGCCTATTTACCCCAGTTTATGGAATGATTTTGACAATGATTTATTCTTAATAGATTTAGATAATAGTATACATTCTCAGATTAAAACAAAAAAATAGTGTTTGTTTTACCTGACTGCATGACTGCTAAAGTGTGTGCTACCAGGCGTCGGAGGGGCGAGGGGCCTCCCCCCCCCCCACAAAAAAAGAGAGAGATTAAGGAAAATAAGGGAAAGAGGAGAGAAAGGAAAGAAAGAAGAAAAAGAAGATAAGAAAAGAGGTAAAAGAAGGGGATCGGGGGAGGGGGAAAAGGCATTGCCTTCCCCTCCAGCCCTCCTTCGCCCCCAAAAAAGGAAGAGAGGAGGAAGGGAAAGGAAAAGAGGAAAGCGATAAGGGACAGAAAAAAAGAGAAAGAAGAAAAAGAAAAGGGTGAAAAGGAGAGAAGATCACTTGCAATTAATCCAGCCAATGACGTGTTGATCGCGGGGCCGAAATGCCCTTGCCTCCCCTCCCCCCTCAGCAAAAAAAAAGAGAGAGAGGGAGAGAGAGAAGGAAGGTCGGGGAAGGGAAAGAGGAGAGAAAGTGAAATAAAACAAAGAGGAAGAAGAAAAGAAAAGGGGGAAAGATGTGCTTTTGCGCTCTCCCCCCCCCCCCCCCCAAGCGAGACCAAGCGCCATATACGCCACTGGACTCTACTGGCGTACTCCCCCAAATAAGAATAAAACGAGGTTTATTTCTAATTCGATTTCAGTGATTTACAAAAGTTGTGAAATGACATAACTTTTAGTAAATTATACTGTTTTATGAGTTTGTTGGAAAATGACGAATTCCCAAAGTTACAGTCAGGCGAGAAGTATGCTTATTTAGAGGTCTACATGTCAAGGCTAGCGGCACAGCGGGGCTCGGGGGCATGGGTCCCCTCACTATTTTGAAAAAGTATATTCAAGAGAAGTAGGGAGAAAGTAAGAAAAATAAATTGTTACCTGCCAGTGTCACAAAATAATGAAGTCTCAAAATATGATCAACTGACCGTAATTAAATGAAATTTCAGAGGCTTCACCCTCTTGACCCCACCAAGGGCCCTAAGGTGTGCCCCTGAATGCTTATCTGACCGTTATAAAATGCCTAAAAACCCCTGAGTTTCCGGGGTATCAAAATATGCTCATCTGAACGTAATGAATGCCCCGATAGCCCCTGAGTTTCCTGGGGCTCAGCCCCTGGACCCCACGCCAATTCGTGACCTACCCGTGTCATAATAAGGTATCAAAATATGCTCATCTGAACGTAATAAATGCCCATTGCCCCTGAGCTTCTGGGGGCTCCGCCCCTAAACTCCACACCAATTTATGTTCCGCGAGCCTTGACGTGCAGACCTCAAAATAAACATATATCTCGCCTGACTGTAACTTTCGGAATTCGTCATTTTCCAACAAACTCATAAAACAGTATAATTTACTAAAAAATTATGTCATTTTACAACATTTGTAAATCACTGAAATCGAATTAGAAATAAACCATTTAAGGGGGAGGCTGCCCCCTTCGAATTATTACGCCAGTGGTGTCTAGTGGCGTATCTGGTGCTTGGTCTCGTTTGGCGGAGGCGAGATGAGAACGAAACCATATCTTTTCCCCTTTTCTTTTCCTCTTACTCTTTATTTTCTTTCCCTTTCTCTCCTCTTTCCCATTCCCTCCCTCCCTTCTTTATCTCTCTCTCTCTCTCTCTTGCTGAGGGGGGAGGGGGAGACAAGGGCCTTTTGCCCCCGATCCACACCTTTATGACGGGAAAAATCGCAACTGATCTCCCCTACCTTTCTTCTTCCTCTTTTTTTTTTCTTTCCCTTTCTCATCTCTTTCCCTTCCTCTTCCCTTCCTTCTCTGTTTTTAAAGTTTGCTGGGCGAAAGGCAAAGGCCTTTCACCCCCTACCTGAACCTCATGTTGTTGGCTGGATTAATTGCATCTGACCCCCTCCCTTTCTTTTCACCTGTTTCTTTTTTTCTTTCCCTTTTTTTGTTCCCTTTAGCTCTCCTCTTTCCTTTATCCTTCCTACTCTTTTTTTGTCCCCCCCCCCTCTTTTTCCCCTCTTTTCTTTCCTCTTCTTTCTTTCCTTTCTCTCCTCTTTCCCCTTCCCTTCTGTTCCTTCTCTCTCTAGCTCTCTCTCTTTTTTGGCGGGTGAGGGGGGAGACCCCTTCGGCCCTCCCCTGGATCCGTGCCTGGCCGTGGGTGTGTCCCCCATCCAGTACTGACATGAGCAGTTTTGTAATAGCGAACAGGCCCCGTACGTACTGAGCTGAGCAGCTTTGTAACAGCGGACTTGATTGGTTGCCTTAAAATTCAATTTACGAGCGTTCTGCGCATCCGTCTGGCAAAGTAACAGGCGTGTGCTATCGCACCTTGCACGCGCCTGCTAAATAACAGGCGGTGATTGGTCAATTTAGCAGACGTGTGCCGCGTTCCATACGTCTGGGGCACGTGAATAAAGTCACCAACGGCTTTCCATATTAGCATGTACGTATATTGTACGCATTCAAATCAAGACCGTACACGAACACGCGCGCATACGTACGTAGAGCGATTGCATTGCTGCTTCGATGCGTTTATGTGGGTTGAACTTTTACGTTACAGAGAAAGACTGGATAGTATGTGACTAACAACTTAGAGCAGACACATTCATGTTATATGGAACGACAGCCACCTGGACTTTAGTGGATACTTCTCAATGATACCGTGCACTTGTGACCAAATTTTGGAATATTAATACTCTTTGGAAACATCGCCACGATGGTTGACAACGACCCCGATTTTGAGCCGCAAGCTCGACCACGTTCTTGTACATGGCCGTTGCGTCGGCCAGATTTTTTGGACTCGAAGCCGGGGCAACCAGGCAATGCCGCCGGGGCTCCACCGGTAGATCACGCTCACTCCGCTCTCAGCCCTGCCGTCCTGGCTGAAGAACCGCTTGATATTAAACCAGTTTTACCTTTAGAAGGCGGAGAAAACCGTGAATTATCAACACCATCATCACAGAGACGGAATGGTTCAAGAAGAAATGCCTGGGGAAACCTGTCATATGCAGATTTGATAACCAAAGCTATTCAAAGCGCTCCCGATCAGCGCTTGACCTTGTCACAAATTTACGACTGGATGGTCAAAAATGTCCCATTTTTCAAGGATAAAGGAGACAGCAATAGTTCAGCTGGTTGGAAGGTATGTTATTCCAAAGTAACCCCAGAAGCCTGTACCACATTATAGTTATAAATTTAGCAAGTGTCATATTCTGGAAAGATGTTTTTAATGCATGTATTTTTGTGCATTTTTTTTTCGACTGCGGGACTTGTTTTCAAAATGTAACCCAGTGCACCCATTCAGCTCAGCGTACGTTGTCGCATTGCCCCTCTACTTCCGCACTTTCGCAGTAGCATGCGTCTCCCGGCTTGAAATAGATCTCGATCTCGCAGAGTTTGTTTGTATCTCACAACTCGTGTTCTGTGATTTATTGTTCAAATGGCAGTTGCTCCTACACTCTAGTTCTACTATTCCATTATCAATCATTACAAGGTAGACTTTAGGTACTGTTGCATTTCAATCAAATCTTCAACTTTAGAATCTGGACTTTTTCAAACTTTTTTTTCTAAGTTTCTTGACACTGACAGGTTCAGATTTATAAAAAACAAAAATGTTTTATGTTTTGATTTCATTATGTTTCTCACTATCTCTTTCTCTCTACCTTTTTTAATTTGTTGAAATCCCCTGCTTTTTATTTTTATTTTTATTTGTGGGAGGGATGGTTAAGGTGGTTAAAGACTTCAAGCCATTTTAAATCACAGTTAATATAGATCTACAGTAGATCTACTTACATGTATGTCTTTTAGTTTTTAACTTAAACATCTGTCTAGTAGTGCATTACATTTCTGACATGTTTGGTCTTCCTAACAGCCTATCAACTGCAAAATATAATTTCTCTCTATCTAGAATCCCATTTCTAAAATTCATAAAAACTCTGTTTCTTTATAAAAATTCATAAATCAATTCTCACCCCACTGAGAAATCACTAAATAACTGAATTACTGATAATTTGATTCCTATTCAGCTTCTTTGTTTGTAATTGCATTTGCATTATTTAAAGATGAAGTTGAGTTCTGGTCATGCGATTGCATTGTGAAAGAAACGGTGTGGAATCGATCAGAAAAGGTTGATCATCTAGCATATAAGAATTTGTGTGTATTGCAAGGTTCTGGAATCATCAAGATCATAAGAAATTTGGCCAAGTCTTGGTAAAGTTACAAACACTGTACACAGAAAGATGTATATGGGACTACACGAACACGTGGCGTAAAAAGCCGGCCCCCCAATTTTTACGATTTTACATGCATATTTAGAACATGAAGGCATTTGAAGAGCCATGCTTTTCAGGGAACATGTCTTATCTGATGTTATTTTTCACCTCTTCCCAGAACTCAACCTTCTCTTTAAAATCAATTTTTATTTTAACATTTCTTTTATGACTATAAATGGTCTGATTTAACATCTTCTAGATTAAATTTTATTTCACACCCATGACCCATGAGCAGTCAAACTTGTTTAAGTGACCACCTGTATAGAAAGACCACACGTTTCATTTCCCTTGAATATGGTTCTCCATTGAAACTTGTACTAAAGTAAAGGAACCTGTATTTAATGACCACCTGCCTATAAAGACCACTTAACATGTTTCCCTTGAGCGGTCTTTAAACAGATACCTTCCTGTGTATTCCAAGTCGTAAAGTTTAACATTTTGTAGTATTTTTCCAATAGACTCAATTTTTTTACATGTAAACTTAATACATGTACATTTGTAAATGTACATTTAGGAACTAAGGACATTATCTAGTCTACAGCCTACAGGTGCAGACTCTGTTTTTAAATTGTTTATTTACATTTAAAGACAAAATAAAGACTACCATTAATCAACTCAGTACCGGTACTTAACTAAAACAAAACAAAAATAATAACAACAAAACATTTTTAGATGCTGATTGTATGTCTTCTCATTATTCCTTTTGACCACTCAACCATACATTTTGAAATCAAATTCTACATTAAAATGTTATCTCAATAAATATAATCACACTGGTACAATAACATGTAATTCTACATCCTAATTAAACAATATTAATCTTGAAATGCAAATTCTAAAGATTCAGCTTCTGAAGAAGAAAGATTGTGAACTTGTGTTATTGTCAAGACAACATAATAGACAAAAAGTGCTGTGTATTCTGATTGTTATGGACATAAAGTAAATAATTTCTATTTACATATTATTTTTTTAAATTTTAATCCATACTTTCATCAGCTACATTAATGTCTAATATATCTTTTGATTCATTTCACAGTTTTCCATTTATTTTCAATTTTAAGATTTGCCTTTTTTCCTAAATACTACAAATGCATGGAATTTATTAACATGCACAGTACAGTATACATCATTTGATACTGCCACGGAAATTGACTCCAAATCCACTTTGATCGTCTGACTCTTGTGCTCATTAAAATTTATAGCATCCTTAAACATATTACATGAAGCAAGACATGCCAGAAGGGGTTTCTTTTTTCAGTGATGATTCAAAGATACCATAGACAAACACACGACTCAGACATCTCTGTTTTAAAGAGAAGGTTGACTTCAGGGAAAGGTGAAGAACAACCTGTGAGCTTTTTCATTCTTTTTAAGTTACATGTAGTTAGAAGATTTTCATAGAAGAAAAAAAATGTCCCCCTTCAAAGGATGTCTCTTCCTAACTAATATGCCCTCATATTCAAGTAACAGCTTAAATTAAGGTTGTGGACCAGTCTTACACTGTTATGCCTCATGTATGTGTGGCGACTAGTCCCACACATATTCTGTGTATAGTGCATGCGACTTTTAGCGAAAGTCAGCCAATTTCTTATCATTTTATCACAGTATACATGTACATCAGTGCTTACATGCACATGTACATGTATGCAACATTATAACCCTTTTCCAATTGCTTCCGCACTGTTTCTTTCACCATGCAATTGCATCTAAATCAGAACCAAGCTTTATCTTTAATCCTGCATAAAGGATGCCATGACCTTTCTCAAGGCAACATGACGTAGGTAGAATAGGACAAGATCCCTGTGATATGGGTATATCACTATCGCTGTCGGTTTGATGGGGGGAGAAAACGGAGATCGGAGCAGTGAGGTCTGGCCGTGCCGCGGTGCGTTGGGTGCTTGGATGCTAATATAAGAGTGCCCCCTAGTATCGTGGAAGATAAGTGTGATTAATGAATCTCCAGTAGATTGCAGAGTTGATGAGAGAGGGCATGATGAAGGGTTGGTGATGCGCATATCCAAGGAGATATCATCTGCTGAAAGCCAGAAGGGCGTTATGATTGTTACCACATCCAGGGCTCTATACTTACAAAACTGTAGGTGTATAGAAATGGGTCTGGTTGAATGCTTTACAATCTATATCATGATTGAGCCCTAAGTAAAAACTTGACAATTTGGGGATCTGGACCCAGATTTTGGGCACCCATGTGTCCGGGGTGCCTGTTGGTGTCGAGCCCTGTCATATCCCATACTGAGTTATACCCTTCTTACTCTCGCCAGAATGTACTGTACATGTGACATTAGCTTTGCTCTTGTTCTTTTGAGGCCCCCATGTACCTGTTTCAGGGTAATTTTCTTTTCTTCTTTCGTTCAATGACTGGCATCTAACTTATGAGAATGAAATGAAGGTCCTACATGTATATTGTTGTATTCAATGGCAGAAAGGGGTGTTCAAGCCTTCAAGGGCTTTTTAAAAGAGTTTAGGTGACGTAACACTTTTAGTTCACACATGTACATGTACTTTTTTTCACTATCACATTTATATACATGTACAATGTAGATTACAAGTAAAATAGACTATTACATGCATGTTTTTTTTGTATTATTCAGTTGGAGAGAAAAACCTACATGTATGCTCTAAATAGGATCTAGTTTCCCTTTAAGTTAAACATCCCCCGTTTTGATTGAAGTTACATGTACACAGAGATGAAGTGCTGTCAATTGTTTATCAGGAACAAGCAATTAGAAGTAATTGAGCAAGAAGTAGGCTCTTTCTTTTCCTTTTATGATAAACACCCCCTTCAGTATGCTATCTTCTGTCATTAAATTATGAGGAAAAAAGCAGAATTAGAAGTTGAGTAACTTATAAACGTAGTAGGCTCTTGCTTCCCTTTAAGAAAAATTCCCTTTCCAATAGAAGTTGAAATAAATACAAGATTTGACATGTACATACATGTACATGTGTATGCTTGGTAATTAATGCTTGATTTCCTGAAATGTATACCGGTACATCTAGAAGTGGTTACATGGACGCGATTCTATTTTAGGATACTAATTAGTTACATGGAATTGTGTTTGTGGTTACATACATGTATGTACAAGCCTATCATGTTGTTCAGAATGTGTAGATCTGTCGTTAAACAGATTGACTTACATGTAGATTTCAGTATTCAAATTGGCAGCTCTGTTTCTTTCACCTTCCATTCTTTGTCAGTTTCGTTATAAAAACACATTTATTGTCTTCATGTAAATATGATAAAAACTTCTTAATATCATGAATAGTAGTGCAGAAAAATGATAACATTGGATAAATGACCTGCCTATTTGAAGATTGTACATGACATGTGTACTGTTATTTTTTCTACGTTCTGTGATGTAAAAAAAAGGTCTGCAATAGAATTTGGGGGCACTCAAGTCATGTACATTACATATTTTTGGGGAAGGCCCTAAATATATACTGTTTCCACCATTTTGTTTGTCATGGCATCCTAAATGAAGGATCAAAAAATGAATATCAAATACAAAAAAGCGATTTTGTTTCATTTTCGCAAGTGATTTTTTTTATTGATTTGCATGTACATGTTGGCCCTCTGACCACAAATACAGGCATATTTTCGATCAAATCTTCCGTGTGCAAACACATTTGGTTAAACATCGAACATGTGGCTGAATGTCTTGCATACTATTATTTTCATTGTGAATGGGATTATTATTCTGCTGAGTGTTTATTCAAACAACAAGTACTTATAGCGAGTTGATTTAAATGGTACTGTGGCCGGTGCGGCTGAAAGGGAAATTTAATTTCATTAACATGATTGTATTTTGTTTTATGATTTGTTAAATAGTGTTGCAAATTTATATGAATGGATACAAAATTTAGGTATTGTTTTTTAAAAGTTGTATGACTTTTCTTCTTTCATCAAGCTATTATTTTTCAATGCTAGAAGGGGATCGTGTTGGATATGTTGTGTACTTCTTCATGAAACTTTTTTAATTGCAAAAAAGGGTAATATTGGATTAAAATGAACAGTACAGTACATGTGTACATGAATTGGCTGAGCACAGTACAGTATACATACTGTGCATGTAATTCTTATGTAGGCCTACATGTATATGATTATAATGTAGAAGTCTATTGTGGATGGTTTTAACATAGGCTTATACATGTACATGCACTGTAGCATCATGGCCCATATATCTAATACTATGTAGTCTTGCCAAGACTGAGCACAGTCATGCACCATTGTAACATCTGTGTTTGGCAGACACAGATGAAGGCAGAGCCAAAGCAGAGCCAAGGCACAAGAAGGGATTAACTAACCGCATTATGTGTGTCAGAATGAAGGAGAAAAGTGAAAGGTTACTGCATAGAAAGTAGGCGTGAACACCCGGTGAATGGGCAAGGTGATTGTAGAGAGAAAAAAAAGTGGAGCGGAGGTGGCCATTCATACCCTACCTGCCCCAGCCCCCTTTCATGGGAGCACTTCTATCTCATTTGCATATGAAAGGCAGGAGCCCCTGATTGCTAACAGGCTGAATATAGTTCCTTGACGTCAGTCTGTTCAACCATTTCAAGCCCAAATCAGCTCCCTGAATCTGTCTTGGTAAAGGGCAGCCGTCTATGTACCCTTTAATGCCCTCCCGGTCTCCCGGCTGACGTCATGCCAGCATCTTTGCGGGGCATGCCGCTGCACCGAGCTGTGTAATCGCTGAAATTGTGAATATTTTACGGCGTCATATGACGTGGGGCAACGCACCTCTGATCCGTGCACCCTAGCAAAGTTTACGTTCAATGTAGATGTGTGACTAGCATAGTGACTAGTGAATGTGGCCTCCATTGTTTAATTTGTGCTCGTCTTGCTCCCCTAATGCCCCCCATCAACCCCTATCTATCCGTCCGTCAAACCTCCAGCCAAACACTGGATGTATTTGTTCAAACGGGGATGGCTTGTGGGAGAAGTCTGAACAGATTTAGCGACTGATTGCCAGAAATAATGATAATGCATTCAGCATGCTGTGGCGCTTGATTGTGTGTCACGGATGCCCTTTGCCCCCGGTCTGTTCGACAGCCTCATTTCCAACATGCACTGTGTAGGCTATACTCCACATGCACTAAAGTCTGCAGTGTAGGGGTGTATTGTACTATAGTATATGAACATGTAGCCTGTACAGTACATGAATATCTATGCAGTTGAGAGAATGTACACAATGGGCATGTATCGGTCATGTCATGTGTTGAAAACAAAGCCTCGGCTTGCCCTTCGTTCCTTGAGAAAATAGTGCCTTTGTGACCCAGCAACATACATGTACAAGTACATGTAGAGGCCTACGATACATAAACACATGTTCAACAAGTCAAATGGACATTTATGTTTAGAAACATGAACAGTGAAAGTTTTGCTGTTTTGCAGTTACTGTTGTGCTTTTACAGATATTTTTACGATATACATGTAGGGCTGGTAATTATTAGAAATACATACTGTACATACAGTATTCATGTATGTAATACAATTTATGGGTAACATCGTTAGAGCTGGAGAGAGGCTGTTCAAATTTATGTAGTACAGCATAAATGAAATTGGTTATTACTGACACCCTACATTGAATGTACATTTATCTTCCCAATTATGATTTTCAGGGTATTCCTACATGTATTTCCACTGATGAGTTTCCAACTCTGTCTTTAATCTCTTTAATTTGTTAAGGCTACATGTATTTGAAGGAAGCAGACGCACTGCATTAGTCATATACATGTATGTACATGTACAGTAGATCTGCTCTGTAGGCCTTTAGTACACAAACGCACAGAAGACATTCATATTTATGTACAATTCTACATGTAGGTTTTCAGGTGTAAATATTATACCTTTTCTTTGGAGGTCTATATGTACATCACGAACCTACATACAACATACATAAATGTATACCAAATTTGTATGACAATTTGGTGCTTATATTTAGCAACTTGAATTGTCAGAATTACATGTACGTGTACATGAGATAATGGAAATTTTGTCCTCCTTTCGTAACAAGTTCAAACTGTTTGCTGAGAACAATGTTTACCTGATTGTGCTGTGGTGATATCGTCTTCATCGGGCTGATAAAAACAATTACACAACAGCACAAAATAAACATGTAAAAAACTAGAATGATTTCCTTCTAATACTGTTCCAGCACTAAAACAAACATGTCAGTCTTATTCTGTTGACAGTTGTAATTGACAACTACACATGTACAATAGTACAGTGTATATTAAAGGTAAAGACCAGTTCTGGAAACGCCCCCCTCTCAAAGAATGAAATGGAAGCTCTAATACCAATCATGTGAAAGTATCAGTTTTTACTAATACATTATAACTACAAATTTTGCCGGGATACCGCCTACTAATTGATATATTTGGTAAATTATTATGTATCTATCCGGACTGGATAGATATAGTTTAATAGTCCCATTACATCTTTCAGTGTACAATACTTGTAGCTTTACCAAAACTGGGCCAAATTTCTTATCATTTTGATAATTCCAGAACCTTGCAGTACACACCAATGCTAGATGATCAACCTTTTCTGATCAATTCCATAATGTTTCTTTCACAATGCGATTGCATGACCAGAACTGGTCTACACCTTTAAGCTACCCTTTAATCCGACTCTTTTCTTGGAGCACCAAAAAATATTTGAATTCCTTCAGAGAGCATGCGACCTCTCCCAGATCATTATTTTGCGATAAAAAATGGAAGCGCCGTCGTTGACCAAAGCTCGTCACTTTCTCGATGAGTTTAACCATGAGGAAAACATGCACATGGGAGATTGCGTAGTTCTTTGATTGGACTCAAGTGGTCCTATTAAGGTGTCCTTAATATGAACATATTAGCCCGGTATGCAATTAGTGCCGCAGACTGGTCTTGAGACGGCACTTGCCACAAGGTTGATCTGATGTCTTCGACAGAAAGCCTCGTCCCTCGCTTGCTTCCATGCGAAACCCCATTCATATTGCAGTCTTGCTATTTTTTTATATAATGGTTGTCTAAAGATGGGTCATTTGTATGTACATTGTAGAATGAATTGCTTATTTCTTTTACTGAAGGCAACTTCGTACAAGTACATGAAGACATGAAGTTTGTTTCTGGGAAAACATTTTATTGAACATTCTTGATTTTTCAGTGCTCCTATTTGCCTATCTATAGGCACATGAGCTCTGATTAAGTTTCATATGTGAAAGTTGTCCTTTCCCCACCACCAGTGTGAATAGCTTTGATGCAGGCACAACTTATGTTGATGCCATGCTGGCAAAGGATTCATCTTCATTCTACCAAACAGATAGCATTTTCGTACCTGAACAACTTGTTTTCACTCGCTGCATTGTGGAAGGTGTTTTTTCCGTGGAAAGGACCCCAGGCAAGCTTAGTGCCCCAGCATAATATTCCCTGGTCCCCAAATCTCAAAAGGATTTTTTCCGCTCTGCTCTGCTCTGCCGAATGGCATCAGGTACATAATTGTGTTGGATTATTACAACTAAGCTATGGAACAGTATAAAGAAGGCTCTGTTTGGTTGGGTAATTGTTCAAACTACAATGGTCAAGAAATCCCCAGTGGTTTTGTTTGGAAGAAAAAAACTGGTCAGAGCGTGTTTTCGTTACTTCGACATGTAGATGTACTGACACAACATGTAGGCCTTCTTCATGTTGTTTTGAAGCCCACTAGCTACATGTACTGTATACAATTGAGTAAGTCTCAATCATGGTACTTTAGTGAAATCCTCCAAATAGATTTGTCAAGCAAAGCAGAAGAATGATTATTGAAGTGCCCCCCTTCCCTTGTCGATTCAGGAAATATTCCTCTCAACTTTCGCCACTTGTGATCTACATGTACATGTACATGACTGTACATCGCCTAATTTCACTACTATAAATACATGCTGTGTTTTTGCATGTATGTCCACAAATGTAAAATAAAGGACAGTCTTGCATCTATAGCCTACACTGTACATTGACAAATTAAAAGCTTTGCAGGCCTACTGCTTTTGTTGTATTTGTTTGATCCTGTAATTGTGTGTTCACATTATTCTGATTGTTCTCAAAAGTTTTTCTATCTTGAATTTAAAGCCACACTCTCCCCCCCCCCCACCCCCACCCCCACCCCCATCTAAGTGTACATACATGTCCCCTTTCTCCTTTATGATAGAGTAATTAATGTCAGAATCCCAGGACCAGCACTATAATACACCAGATAAAAAATAGCAAGGACAACTCGCATTAGACAGGCTCTTCTTTCATTGCAGGCTCATCACAAAATTGGCATCGGTTACACACAGTCGGTATTGATTTCATTTTTTGACCAAGTATTATCCTTGAAGTAGAATCGTGCATACATGTACATTGTACGTAGTCCATTGTGCATTTCATTTTTCCAGACATTATATAGGCACTATAAAATGCTTTTGTCATTAGACTATGGGTTTTTGTTACATACATGTACATGTACATTAAATGGTAGTGTCTGAAGACACAGGTTTGTGTAATGGATTTAAAGCCACACTGCACTACCTGTAGATACTTGCGCCCTCTATACAAACAATGCCCAATCGGTGACCATTGGTCCCCCATGATCCTCTTTTTCTTATGTTTTTTTTAGGGCTAAGTTGATGAGATAACTACCTGTCAGTGAGCTTGCAGGGTGGTCTAATCCCTCCTTTACTCTAGTACGGATGGCAATTAAGTTCAAGAGAAATCAACTAAAAATCAAAGTCATTCTGAAAATTTATCAAGCTTTGTCACCAGGAAAGTGTGAACAAATTTGATGACATTGTCGGTTCGGAGCGAGAAGGGCATTAAATCTTATACTTGAACACAGAGTTAACGCTGTCTGGCTCTCAAATTAGCCCAATAAATCACATACTGTACAGTAGGCCTACGTGTACATGAACATGTATGGAACTAGATGTAAATGTAATGCAGTTTCCGTTATCCAGGCCCTGTCTTATAAAGAGTTGATATTAATCGCAACTCATTTGCGATCGACATCAATCACGAGTGACGACTACATGTACATGTATGTACAAGTACATGCACAGTACATACATCAGGGATAGGGGGATGCAAAATTGCTATTGATTAGAGGACTTACAATGGGTTTGGATCAGTCCCAACTCTGTATAAGACGGGGGCCCAGATGTAAGATGTACATGTAGGTCGACATGTATGGAACTACATGTTTTGTATGTTTTCAGCTGTGTAAAGACTCTGTAAGATGTCGGTCTACATGTACTGAACATTGAGTTGTAACTCTCACCTCTACATGTACAGTATGTAGAGAGGAAGTCTTGAGAAGCCATAAAGTTGCCTGATTCTCGTAGATATAAAAGTAAATGTACATCATTTACTTTGAGAGTTATTGAGCAGAGAAGATATCAGTAATACTGCCAATTTGAAGATGAAAATCCTTATCATTCATTCACTTTTAAATACCCTTGTCTCTGAGTACAAGTTAAAAACCTCTCTCTTGCTACATATACCCTGTACAATTGTACATGTAAATGGTACTGTAACTGCCGCCCCTCAAACCTGCCTAGCACGGGTCAGGAAATGAGTTGTCATCCGAAACGTGCGGCTGGGGTCGTGTCATATCCCCTCCGAGTTCGACATGCTAATACAAGACAAATGAGAGGCAGGTTTTAGGACAGGAACACTTAATCACAACCCTTCTTCTCCTTCAGAATGAAACATCAGCACTTCATGTTAAAGGGAATTATCAACCATTATGTAACTCATTCAATGGACAATGGAAAATAATTAGTGCAGGCCTTTATGGGCTGGAGAGGAGTGTGTTTCTAGTATTACCCAATGGTTGTCCACAAATAACAATGCAAACATGTCAAATTGAAACTTGGAAAGAGTATGTGTGCAAAGGGGTCCAAGGCTTGCTCATGTGCCATAGCCTTTTTATTTGTTCAATCTGACCCATATTTTGGAGTATTTCCAAACAAATTGTATGAATGATTTCTCAAAAACAATTTTGGTTGAGATTTAATTTTCATATCACATATTTTCAAACCTGCAGCTGATTTTCAAACATACAAAATTCAAACCTTTTTCTGTTACATATTATGTCTCCTGCATTTTTCAATTTTGAAATGATTTGTCAAATATTTTTTTTTGTCAAGGTATAAAGGTTGTAATTTCATAATGAACTTTATCAGATCTACCAATTCATGCATGCATGTGTTGAAATTCAAATAGATGATGCAATAGTTCTTCATGATAGTATAAGTGCATACACTGTACGCCCTGTACATCTCCTTAATAATCAATTAACCATGTACTCTAGATACATGTACATTAAGGCTGTGCACAACAGTGTAATGAGGTACCCGAGTACACTCCCATGCTTACAAGCGAATACTCGAGTATTCGGACGCCATGTTTTTTTAATATTTTTTTTTTATTTAAAAAAAAAAAAATTAAATTTTTTTGATTTTTTTTTTTTTTTTTTTTTTTTTTTTGGCGGCCAAATATTCGGGTACGAGAAATCGTACCCGAGTAGTTGTCAACCGTGCGGGAACTCGAGCATTCGACTACCCTTCACAGCCTTAATGTACATGTATATAATATTATCAGGCACTTTCTTTTAGAGGAACATGAGCATTAGCATTGTAATGTACATGAGCATGACATCATCTGCTGAGAGCGAAAAGGGCATTGACTGCATGTATGTAAATTGACATGAGTTACATGCATCCTTCTGGCTCTCAGAAGCTGACTGTACAGTACATGTACAATGTACATGCACTGTTGGGATATTAAGGAGATAGGAGTGTTCATACTAGCATCATTCATCATGTATCATAAACCTACATGTATCTAAACAGTGATGTATTTGGAAAACCTTGAGGCTTTTTCAGATATGGTTCCGTAACCGCAAAAAAATGCTGCATTTTCTTTTTTAGCAACTGCTTGCTACAAAGAATTTGCGTTTATTCACTTAACTTGTGTGTTATTAGATACAGAAATGTGAAGCGTATTACGTTTTACATCATGAAAAAACGTTAAGGTTTTGTCGCATCATATCTGAAAGTGCCTTGAGAGTGTGTATCTACATGTACATTACATGTAGTTGTTGTAATTGGACCAGCATCGGATGAATGATGGAAATGTACATTGTTCTGGACACTGATAGTCCTGACACCTTCTAATCATAACGTTTGCTTTATTGGTCAGTCGGAACCAAGCCAAGTTGACCGTAGCGGAATGGGAACATGTAGGAATGGGAACATGTAGCAAGCAGTGGTCGGTCTGTCACATGATCGCTCAGGGTTGCCATGGTAATAGTGGCTCAGATAAGCTTGGTTTCCACTGAAACTAAAACCTCAAGAGTTCTAGTTTTGAATAAAGAAGGAAGGAAAGAAAAATGTTTTTCACAGAATTATCACAGATTAACACCAAGCATTTAAGAGTAAGGAAGAGATAATATCTGACAAATGCATTGGACAGAGAAGGAATAACATACAAATATAGGCAACAAACATGAGAAATTATTACTGCCAGGGTACACTGTAAGGTAGTCTCATATGTGCACATCTGTGATGGTGCTTTTTTTTTTAAATTGCAATTGCAATACAGCTCTGAAACTGGGCTTTTTTCTGAGCGTTCTGAGTCATCATTTTCAAAGCTAGATTCCAGAATTATTGATGATTTCTAAGAAAAATCATTGTCATGTCCGGAATCTCCGTCAAAAATTATTCTACATGTACATGTCTCTTTTTCATTTTTTTTAGCTCATTTTGGTTAGAGTGGCCCTTTAACATTAGAATGTCTACTTTCTCAGCGATTATTCATAAAATGGCACGGCCATACATGATCAATTTTGCAAGGAAGATGGCATCCTCATGAAGCTTTTCTAGTCATTTTTTCAATACCATTCATTTTTATTCATTTCATGCATTTAAGGAAGGCCGTTTTCAGCATTTCAGAGAGACATACTGGCATTGTCATTCCCCGTTTGCAAAGTACGCAATCAATGTCATTGTGTTCTTTTGAATTTTTTCCCCTTTCTCCAGGGTTTCTCATCAATAATGCAAAATGTCAAAGCCAAGGTACTAATTAATGCTGGCCGATGTGATACCCTTGGAAAATTCATGTCTCTTGTTTGAGTTCACAATGATGTCAGTTTCTAAAGCCTCTTTCTCGCTTTCTCTCTTTTTTGTCAAGTCTCAGTTTGTAAGTGATCCCTTGCATACTGTACATGTCCAGGGGTAAGGTAGTTTGGTTTTGCCTGGAGCGCATGCAGTAATAATCAAATTGACCGCTTTTGAAAGTGGACGTCTCTTCCCCTGGGGGGGGGGGGGGGGTGGCGTGACTTTCAAAGAGCATGATTCGCTCCTTTCCTCGTCCTCGTTTTGATGGCCAGATAAAAATCAAAGCGCCCTCAATTATCGCGCCGTGTAATCTGCGACAGAGACGGGGGCTGAATGTCACAGGTTCAAAGATGTAATTTGTGTTGCGCATAATATTCATCTTCGGTTTAGATTATGAGGAGTCTGGTATTAGCTTTCAAAGAAGAAAGACAGATGCAAAGGGAGCGATATAAATGGAGAGAGAAAGAGAGACAGACACAGAGAGAGACAGAAGGGAGGGAGAGACCAAGAGTAATAGAGAGTGAAAGATAAATAGAGAGAGAGAGAGAGAGATTGAGAGAGTGTGTGTGTGAGAGAGATAGAGAGAGGCAGAGAGACAGACAGAGAGACAGAGAGACAAACAGACAGTAAGATAAGAGAGAGAGGGAAGAGAAAGACACAGAGAGAGAGGGACTGAGGGAGAGAGAAAATAGAAATTATAAGGAAACCCCACAGATGCATTTATAGACCGAGTAATAATTAATTTTAATACCCAGTAAAGTGAGTTACTACATGTATATGAATTATCAAACCACAAAATGATTTTGTGTTTAACCACCAAGAGCTACCGACAAGCAATAAATACAGAGCACCAGCAGTTACGACTTTCCCGGAATTATTCTGTTTTTCTCTCAAAATTACTTTTTTTTTCTTCAATTTTTATTTTGTCTGCCACTTACCACACATCAACCAAATGCCCTAAACTGTTGATCACTACTTCAATAGAAAACTTCAATAGAAATGTATGAAGAGTACGAATTTACAAATAGTGAAAGAAAGAATACACAAAAAAAGGCGTACATTTCTCAAAAAGAATGAAAGGCAGAGAATACCAAAATAACAAAAAACTAACAAACTATAGGTCCTAATATGGAAATAAAAGCACGAGGACTGGACTCTGAGTATTAAAAGTAAATTGGTAATCCTAAAGCCAAACATAATTGCAGAAACAATCGTTAATAATAATATCTAGATGTACATGTATGCTGTCTACATGGTTTTATTAACCAAGACATAGTTTAAACTTAGTTTAGTAGTCCATGCTGTATATATACTGAATTTACATACTTGTGTATTAAACATGCACATGAACTAGAAGGATGAGTACATAATATGAGCCTTTCTGCCAAAAAAAGGAACAACGCATCCTACATGTACATCATTGGCAGGCAGAGGCGCAGAGCTGAACTTCATGAACTTTGACCTGATCAATCTGTACTGGAATAGTTTCAGAGTTTCCTCTTCAAGTATTGCATGCCAATCAAACTTGATTTAATATGCACTGGGAATCCCAACTCCCGTGGTATACTAAAGCAATGTGATGCACTAGTGGAGCATACATGTACATTATATGCCACACATATAAACCATATTATGTGGCAATATCCCCTTTAATTGTATTCATGTAGCTCTCCATATTGTCTGTCTGAATAAGATTTTTTTTTTAATGCCTAGTTTTTCCTTCCCTCCAACTTCCTGTAGATATTTTTGGTTTTGGCATTAAATAAAGAAGGATTTTCTGATATTTAGACAATAAAATAAAGAAGGATTTTCTGATATTTAGACAATTAAATAAAGAAGGCTTATTTGACATTTAGACAATTCAATAAAGAAGGATTTTCAGATATTTAGACAATGCAAAGATGTTTTTAAAAAATTAATGACATGTACATTAGATACACTGTTTCTTATATTTTCCAGCCTCTGTACATGTATATAGTTAAAGGTCCACTGAATTTCTTTCAAGAAAACTTTGAGTTGAGATTGACCCCTCAAAATTTGTGATTGCAGGGAGGGCATGGATCTGATTGGGACGAATATGAAATAAGGAACAATTGGAACTCTCTATTTTATCTCTAGAACTTGGCTTTTGTTTCAACTGTTATTGTGTATTTTGTTTTGTTTTGTTTTGCCTGCTTTGAAGTCCATAGTATGTGTAGTAGCCCTATTCTTTTTGGAGTGAAAGTTTGATCATAGTTCATGTATGACTGTCCATACCATGTGTAGCCCTATTCTTTTTGGACTGAAAGTCTGACTTCCTGAGCTAATATCCTGAACGATTAGCGTGAAAATGAGATCATTAAATATAGCCTTGTGAACGGGAGCCAACTGGCTCTGTTAGCGGTTGAGTTGCTGAAAAAGGTGAAGAATAAGTTGTGATATTTCTAAATTATCAATCAATTGGAAGAATATCAATGAAGGAATGTCCCCTGAAAAGAATGGCTGTTCAAATGCCTACAACTCCAGTATATAACGAGAGACATGGAAAATGTGGACCAAACTTTATTGCCATGTGTGTGAAGTCGTGTACAGTGTGTATTCATAGTTCTCTGAGCAGTGCATCTGTGCATGGGATGTTCAGCAAGATTGAGTTTTTTTTTCCTTCTCATTTTGATGATTCCAAACCCCAAAGCCTATATACATAACTTCATTTTGTTGTTGTTGAATATTGTACAATTGCGAAGACCAGCCACTTGAGGTGTCAACCGATAATTGTTGAGAGCTGGTCATACCAGCAGTCCTTGTAAGGAGAGTCCTAAATAGGTCACTCAGATTGGTTCGCTGCTGCAGCTCAGATGATGTTATGTTTCACTAATCTATTCAAAAACAGAAGTAACAAAACCTTTCTTACACATGAAACATGAGAGATTTGTGGAGCACACAATGTTAGAATGAGGAAAAGTACACTTTATCTGAGGAAGGCAACATTGCCTGATTAAGAAGCAGCTAGATCTAAAGTCAAATATGACCCTTCCAGAAGAATAGTAAAAAATGAAGATAAAACAACAGCCAGTGTACATTGTACCTGCACTGTTCTCTGGCAGTTTAAAGTACCGTATTTGCCGGCGATAAGGCCGCAGCGCCGCATAGGGCGCACCCCAACTTTGACATTTCAAAGAGGGGGGAAAAAAAAAAAACGGACAAAACAAAATAATCATAATTTTCTAGAAAAATACTATTTTTTTTTTACAAACTGATACCAAATTCATCAATATTCTTATAATTTACCGGAAGTTCAAATAAAAAAAGTGATTGCAGGAAGATTTAGTGTCCGATATATACCCCTACCACATTGTACGGTGTAATAAGAAATTGCATGAAATGGAAAACAAAATGGCGACCTCGGATGGATGCTTCGCGGCAGCTTCGTTAAATGGTCCCTTTCTTTACTTTTGCTATGCATTGGCACGAGCTTAGATCAAGATCTATCTGCAAATGTTGTTTTAGGAAGTTTATTTTCGTCCTCATGTCAACAATGCAAGATAAAATTGTCAGTAAGATGTGTGGAAATGTCCTGTACCATAGTGGTATAGTTATTGTACCGTTCGTAGTCCCATGTGTGCTGGTTTTGACTTATGTTTTTTTTTTTTTACTCATTCGCCGCAAAGGCCGCACCCCAACTTTTTGATATGTTCTCTTCCAAAAATACTGCGGCCTTTACGCCGGCAAATACGGTAGACATTCAAAGAAAATCACAAATATGGCCAACAATACATCACTAGAAACCAGGAAGCTTACAGTTGACATTCATATAAAGTTTTAGGTCAACCTTGTTTGATATTAACTTTCCTAATGCCATGATTCAAATTAAATCAATATTTAAAATCAATGAATGTCTACTTTAAGGATCATAAATCTCAAGTGCCCTAGTAAACCAGGTGATTGTTTCCCAAAGACTAAGATCGACTTCAAATTGATCTTTAGATAATCTTTTTTTCTTCAATAATGAACTATCAATAAAATGTAAATTCTGTAAATTTGTGACCATGATTTGTACGTCCCTTGAGAGACCAATGCCAATAGATGGTGAGAGAAAACGGTGGCATGAACAGCCTGCCATAGTTAGTCCAACTTAAAGTCGATCTTAGTCTTTCTGAACCACCCCCCAGTGCTCATTATCTTTATGATGAACATGTTGTAAATGCAGATCAAGATCCAAACAATTCAAAGATGCATCTTTAGTTCTAATATGTTGTGCATTTATAAACAATTTCGTCTGAAAAGTTGTCCTGTATTGTTGTCATTCAGGTTATACATGTACATGTAGGTGCTTTGGACCGGCAACAAGCAAATGGATTGTTTGGTCAATTGTAAGCAAAATTAGTATGGATATTTACCTTTTTGAGGCACTTCATGATTATTTTGAAGCACAATTTTTTTGTTTTGCTTCAACATTAAACCATATCACAGACACTGATAACACCTAGGGCCATGCATCTCAGATTTAACATTGTTAAACGATGCCTTCAAGAATCAAGAATTTTCCATGGCCTAAATATTACCCAACCAATCCTCAAAGATAAAGAGCCTATGGTATAGATTCTATACATGTAGAAAGGATATGACTCTTATCCTTACCATGCACATGAACCGTGCTTTACTGCTTGTGGTTTGCAAGATGAATCATGTGATAAATAAATCGACTCCTAATCC
The DNA here is from genome assembly GCF_000002235.5 of Strongylocentrotus purpuratus. NCBI lineage: Eukaryota > Metazoa > Echinodermata > Echinoidea > Camarodonta > Strongylocentrotidae > Strongylocentrotus > Strongylocentrotus purpuratus. Next base: position 34,899,185 of record NW_022145607.1, on the reverse strand, counting down.
AGATTTATTGATATCCCCTGACAGCATAGCTCCCATTTAGGTCCCTTGTAAAAAATGTAAAATGATGAAATAGCCCACCCCTTTTTTGCCCTACCATTGCCTAGTGGTAGTCTGTATGTACAGACTCTAATTTGAACTATGTTGCATCTATCAAAGTCTAAACCAACTTTACAATTGTTGTGGGTTAGCTGCAGTACATGGTATGCTTGATGGTATGCTTGATGTGAAGCGATGTGACATGATGAAGAAATACCCCCCCCCCCCCCCCCCGTTGTTTCAGCCTATCAATGTACGAACAGACTGTAATTTGACACTAAGAAAAAGTGTCATGAGTTGAAGTCTAACCAGTTTGGTTTAGCTACAACTCATAGGCCCATGTAACTGATAGTCTACAGCTCCTATGTAGTTCAGACCCGGTTCATTGTTCTGACTGTGAAGGGTTTTGTGTGTGCAAACTCACCTGATAAGAGATTATGAAAGGCATGCCGTTTCTGAGCGGATATTGTGAAAAAATAATAACTACAGTGTAGGTCTACATGTGCGTGTATGCTCCATAACATACTGATAAGCTATATTCATTGGATAACAGCAATTATTTCATGAAAATACTGTTTTAAAATGATCTAGTACTAGATCACAGAGAAATCAACTGTAGACTTTCATTCATATATTTAATCCTTGTGTTGTTTTTTTAGAGAGAAAATAAATCTGTAGAGAGAGAGAAAGGAAGAGAGAGAGAGAGAGAGAGAGGGGGGGGGGTGGGAGGAGCCTGGAACAGAGCACATTTGAGTTTGCTAGTGGGCTTAAAAAACGAAGGTCCTTTGAGCTTAGCACTTGTTTGGTTTCTAGCGAAAAGACCCATTCTTTGGCTCATTCATTCTACGTATTCCGTGAAGCCAATGAAAGGCTCTTTAGACTGTGAGTAAGAGGAAGTACACTGATTCATGACTGTTGTGAAACACAACACCATATAAGAACACGTACATACATACATACATACATACATGTATAACATTATTATCATCAAGTGGGCCTAAGTTATATCTGCACTCCAATTGACAGTTTCAATATAGTGTAGTTCGTCAGAAACTTAGCTGATGAAACATGACGGAAACTTCCACTTACTATGATTTTATAGCTATTAGCTGTTAATATGAATTGATTTCTTTATATAGTAATAAGCATGATACACTACACTGTGAATTGTACATTTTACATGTATCATTGGCAGTTTCAATATAGTGTAGTTTGGCAGAAACTTAGCTGATCAAGCATTACGGAAATTTCCACTTTACTGTGATTTTATAGCTATTACCTGTTTATATTAATAGATTTCTTTATATTTGATAAGCATGATACACTGCACTGTGAATTGTACATTTTATATGTACATGTATCATTGAGTGGACCCTATATTACTATCTCCACTTCAACTGACTAGTTTTGTGCATCAAAAAGTTACCATGTACAATGTAGTAATGTTATTAAAATATACCACCATATCCTGCAGTGTTTGAAGATGAATCTCTAAATTTCCCCAAATTTATCCCTCAAATTTGTTTTGTAATTCTAGTAAAAAAGACAGGCAAGAACATGAATGTTTCACCAGATTCAGACACAAATTGTTTAGAGAGCTACATATTCATGCGTACATACTATTGCACATGCTGCTATTTCGTTGGTAGTCGTCTGTCTGTGCGCTCATGCTCTTTCTGCCATGCATTATCTCTCTTTACGACCTGCCCTATTTAGGTCAAGTCATTAGCGATTTGAGTGGTTGTTAATTACAGCCCACTACCTTGCTTTATGGCGGAGTCTGATGAAGCTAGTCACCACATTGTCTCCTCTCCAGAACGAAGCTTAATTTTCAAAATGGATAATGCGGGATAATGTGGCTGCTGCATGCCTCTCTCCTTCCTCTATGGTCCGCCGCCCATTTGATGAACGTAATAGTGATACGCTTTTAACGTGCGTTTAAGCGCTTCAGAGAAAGGGCAAGGGAATGGCTTTGCGCTTGGGCGTTATTAATACCCACCACAAGCCGTCGTTAATCTTTCATTTCAGGGCTTAGAGCCGCGGCGGGATCTGGTTTGCCTCTTTTTGCGAGGAGCGATACGGCGGCTGTTTCTACGATTTCAAGCTCGGCAGGTTCTATCGAAAGGCGGGGGCAATACGACACTTGTGCATTTCAGCGTAATCGTGCCACATGCTTTGCAGTCTGTCATGGCAATGTGATTATTTGTAATAAAAGATCCTTGATTGTAAACCGGTTTTAGGGAAAATGATACAGCCCGTATTGGTATCAGATAATTCCATGAATATTTTCTTTCCTCTTTGTAAGAATCGACAGAGCCAAGCCATGTACATGTATATGTAGAACAAAAATGAAGGAAAGAATCACTGATGCTCATCGCTCAGGCTTCATTCATCTTACTTTTAGTTTAAAAACATAAATGTAATATATGAGTCCAGGGGGGTGTTTCACAAAGATCCTATTGAACTTATCTCTAAGTTGGACTTAACAATTATAGAAAGCCGTTAGCATCCTTGAAAATATTTTGTAAAAGTTATTTCAAAATGCATAAAATGTTGATTCAAATCATTCATATTTTCTATTATCATGGGAGATTTCATGTTCTTGATGTGGAATTTATGAAAAGTCTAAAATATTTCATTTTTTGCTTTTGGAAATATTTCATTTTAAGGCTACAAATGGCTCTCCATAATTTTTAAGTGCAACTTAGAGTTAAGTTAGACTTAGAATCTTTGTGAAACACCCCCCCCCCCCATATATGTACTTGTAAAGTTGTAAGTCAGCCTTTTTTTTTAATGTCTTACCAGTCATATGACCCTGTTTGTATACTGAACTAGGTTTAAGGCACCAGGAATTTCAGTTGTGTGTTATTATGCATTGCCTGCTTAGAGCCAGAAGGGCGTTAACTCTGTAAAGTTATGTGAGTAAATGCCCTTCTGGCTCTTAACAGACAATGGATCCCATGACACTGCATGAACGTTAACTTGTGTCTTTATAGAATGGTTTATTGATTTTGTTTTAACTTTGTATTCTGAAGTACATATAGAACCCTCTTTAAATACTTCCCAAGCCTTTGTGTTCTTGCACTATGTACACTGTACATCAAATTCTAGTTTGTTTATTCATTTCATTTTCATAAAAAACACAGTAAATGCAAATAAACATACAAGTATACAAAGAATGTTCAGTTTATACAATAGCTTCAAATGAAATAGGAGAACAAGGGAACAGCCCATGGTGGCCTTGTTTAAACCCTCTTTAAATACTTCCCAAGCCTTTGTGTTTTTGCACTATGTACACTGTACATCAAATTCTAGTTTGTTTATTCATTTCATTTTCATAAAAAACACAGCAAATGCAAATAAACATACAAGTATATATACATACAAAGAATGTTCAGTTAATACAATAGCTTCAAATGAAATAGGAGAACAAAGGAAAAGCCCATGGTGGCCTTTGTTTAAAAAAGTTCCCCCGAATATTATAATTTATATTATTTATATTACTCATGCAATCATTGAAACGTTTTCCTGCCTTTTGATTTCCCCTGCAGAACTCTATTCGACACAACTTGTCCCTACACAGCCGCTTCGTCCGGGTCCAGAATGAAGGAACAGGAAAGAGCTCGTGGTGGATGATCAACCCCGACGCCAAACCAGGCAAGTCATCAAGGAGAAGAGCATCCAGCATGGACACCACAAATTCAAAGTTTGAAAGGAAGAGGGGGCGCGTGAAGAAGAAGGTCCTGGAAGAGCGTGCAAAATGGGGAAACACAAGCCCGACACCGAAGTTAGAAGGAGAGGAAGGTGCTAGCCCGTTGCCGTTCAACTTGGCGACGACGGATTTCAGGTCGCGAGCCAGCTCGAACGCAAGCAGTTGTGGCCGTCTATCCCCGATCATGACCACACATCCAGAAATCGACATGCATGACAATGAAGTCCCGCCCATGTCTCCGATTCCCTTCCAAGATCTGCCGCCCTCTCAGGCGTACGATAGCCCAGACCCCTATCAGTCCACAGATCAGCTAGCCAAACTAGCCAAAGCAATGACCCTAGATTCAAGTCTAAGTGTAGAGCCCGCGATCCGCCACACACACAACAACGGTGGATATCTGTTCTCCCCGCAGAGCTACAGCGGATCCGACATGTCCCCTGTCCACAGTAACAGCCCGTATTACTCACAACAGGGCACTCCAGCCGTAAGTCCCCTAGGTCAGTGTTCCCCCATGCAGGAACTGCCACCCAGTCAGTATGGCATGCAACGGAGCTTCACGAATCTGATTCATGAGAATGAATCCATCATCCCTCAGGATCCCATGTTCGCGCAGTCCGCCGTCTTGCGCCAGCAGCAGTCGCCGCGACCCATGCCGAGCTGCCGCGAGGAGAGCATGAACCAGCACACGTCGCCTCACAGGCTGATGCCTTCTTCTATGAACCAAGGAAGCAACTTGGCCATGTTGCTCAACAATGGCCACAACACGCACACCACCAGCCACCACCACCACCCGCAGCCGTACCCCAATGGCGGTACCCCTCACCATGTACACCCTCACCATATACACCCTCACATTCACCACCACCATCCAGGCATGGTTCACGTGGACAGGTTCCCCAGCGACCTGGAGAGTGTTCAAATTGACCCCCTCAAAGGATGGAGCGATCTGGACGTGGAAACTATCCTGAGGAATGAGCAGGACTTGACCGAAGGACCTGACGCCAGCTTTGATAACATTGGGACAATAGGAACCACGGCGACGACCATGGCTGCTCCCAGCTGGGTCCATTAAACGGTAAGTCCATCTTCTTCGTACACATTTTCCATTGAGAATCTTGTATTTACTATGACTTCATCAAAGGCTCAAGTTTGTCTTCAAGAATGTCTTCAAGTTTGTCTTCAAGAATGTCTTCAAGTTTTTGCTAATCTACGAAGAAATCTTTCACTAAATCATCAGACTTTAAAATACACTTCTTGTGTTAGCCTTGCCATCATCAATAGTCTGTTTGCTCTCTATTCCCTGATGAAGAAGAAGAAGCAGTCATGATTCTGTCGTTGCCGGTCCTTAGACAATATCTTTCTGTCAAACCTCACTTGATTTTGATTACTTTCTTATCATATCTTTATGATTATCATAGCATGGTAGAACCTTCCAAGGTAGACAATTTTACCCCATAGCAACACTTGTGTTGAGTGAAGGATCCTTGACGACTCTGATAGGTCATTTCCGTAATGTAATCAAATTAAATGCACAAATCTTTGTTAAGTGCCTTGTTACAAATTATCTTATACACCTGTTACAAACTGAATTTTATTAGTCAGAATATGAATTGCATGCAGTTTGGTTGTCAGGTGGGACAAGCCATAGATGTTTGTCCTACCTAGCAACAACTAAATCATGCAATTTGCTTTCTGACTACTGAAATACAATCCTTTGTAACAGGTGAATGGAATAATTTGTAACATGGCACTATTGGACGCAAAGGGATTTTCCCTTATTGTCTTTCATCAGAAATTTGCAGGCTGCATTACCGGAAATTATGTTGATTGGAAAGGCCGACTAGCTTCCCTACTTGGAAAGTGCCTGGCTGGATGTAACTTGAGCATTTTGGAGTTGTGTCGTTGATAATGCTCACCTTCAACCAGTGCCCCATTTCACAAAACTTGTCATCAGTAACAAATGACAGTTTTTGTTATAAGCTACTGAAATCTCTGCTTCTGATTGGTTTTCAATAGATTTGTCACTGATTTTCGTCATTTGTCATTGAAAAAAAGCTTGGTGAAACGGGTCCGAGGTTGACACATGTTTTTACAATTTTTTTTTATTGATTTTATTTCTGAGTTCAAATAACAAATACAAGGTTATACATTTTTACGTAAGTATCAATAGCAAATCATGTCTGATACTATTATACAATAACCATAATGCAAAGCATACAAACAAGTTAAACTGATCTTTGTATATATTTTTTGTTGAACTAAAGAGTCACCAACAAACCAAGAAAGACTTAATTATTCATACAATCCCCATACATGTTTTTGTTTGATATGCATGTTCTTGAAAGCGTAAAGTTCTAGATCATTTACGAAGAAAGGTAAACTTGGTTGTGGTAATGGCAAAATGAAATTTGTTATGCTAGTGACAACAACAACATTATTTTCTTGCAGAATTCAAAGAAATGTACACTTAGCAAGTTAGCACACATTTTAATTTGTTAGAAAATGTAATGAAAGAAGAAAGATGAGATATTTACACTGGTTCTGTTCGGACTCCAATGTATCGTTTGCTAAGAGAAACAAGGGCATTACTTCTGTTCTAGATCTCAACAGATCATATGATTGTACAATGGTGGGCCTACTGAGATTGATTCAAGTACAGGGCTGTATTTAAAAAATGAAAAATAAAAAAAATGAAAATTACGGATGCATACAAATTGATGTGCTGCAATCTGACATTGACTATGTAGAGCAAATCAAATTAGATTGTCCTCTAGTGAATTATTACTGTTGTTTTTACCAGCAATTTGTTCCTTTAAAAAAAAATTGTGGTTTCATTCCGCATTCTCTCCACTCCCTTTAAAACTCTCGGGGAGCGGAGGGAGAGAACAGCCAGGTCAGTGAATTTGGAGTGCACTTGCACGGCGGCTAGAAGTGAGCCTCTACTTGATTTCTCATTCATGTATTCTCACCACCCCCTCAACCTAGATCTCAACAGCTTTGTTTCGTATTCCCCCTACCCCCCCCCCCCCTCCAAATCCTGGCCTTTTCTATCTGACCTCGGCTACGCTGAATTTTTCGCTCCTCTTCCCCCTCGTACTCGCATCCCGGAATGCATGCTTGAGCGAGGGATAGGATGAGGCGACAAGGCAGCGGTTGCTGAATACTTCATGTTGCGTTCTTTTGAACATTTCTCTAGTTATGAAGTTTTTACATGATATTATATCTTTGGCTGTGGAATAGACTTCCAATTTCTATTCAAACTCTGTACTCTATAACCTGGCATTAGTGAAACTTTCTGTCACGTTATTTTCAAGGCAGGCAGAGGTCTGAATAGTTTGCCAAACCCGAAGTAAGGGCTCTCGTTGCATTGTCTGGTACTTGGGATCTGTTCAATGTCCCAGCTATAGCATGATGTGGTTCCATTGAATTTGGATCTCAGCATTTGTACTTTTGGCAGCGACTGCAACTTTCACAGAAATTTGTTATGTTGTGGTAACTTTGATAGCCAAAAAAAAAAGGAAAGAAAAGAGTCCTTCGATCAAATTCCGATAAATTCAAAACCCCAAAACACTCAACTATTCGTATTTACTACTCAATAGATCTTCAGAATAGATTAAAGGAAGTTTTTCTACCAAAATACATTCATCTAACCAGAATGGAAGTTCATATTTAACCCATCCCGACCAACTGGCCCAGAATTATATACCGTGGGATACGATAGAGGTATATGTATCAATCTATCACTACCACAGGGGAAAAAAATTCCATTCAAACTCTAAAGCATGTTGTAGGTTAAACAAAATAGATTGGAAAACTTGTAACTTTCTAAAGGGGGGAAGAAAGATATCAAAATTTGTATTGTTATTGTACATGTAGGTCAAAGGTCACATTGGTAGGTAGGCTGCCCTCTTCTAATTAATTCATGCTGCTAGTACAACTGTGACATTGTTATTCCCCAGAAATAACCTGCATGCCACACTCAGCGCACAACGCTAGCTAATTAGCACCCGGGATAGATTAGAAGGGATGGTACCTCAGGAATTTAGGCAGTTAATCGTCTGTCGCGTGACTGTCACTTGTAAACTGCACTACTGTCTATCCACGCTACTGTACGAGTGCTTTAATACAGGAACTAAGTATTGCTCGAAATAAAAGTAGGAACCCTCACATCATGTCACCATTCATGACTGAATGTATCATTCCATAGACCTTGATGTGAAATGGTTAGAGGGTGTGTACTTTGTTTCAAGCAATACTTAAGCATGCAGTACAAGTACAGTAGTGTAAAAGGTACAGATAGTTCCATGACTGTTTCACAACAACTTCACTTTTGAAATAACAGCAGACCAGCCTATCAAGTAAACAGAATTTTTGCATATTTCTAGTGTTATTGTCTTTTGTATTATTTTCATAAGTGACGACACATTGCAAAATTCAATAAAATAACACTGAGAAAAACAACATGATGATGACGTACATATTCCATAAGGCATGTTACCTCGAACTTGAAGTAAACATCCTACATTGTATTGATTAATTTGCTATCTCTTTTCCTGACAACCTTGGGATTTTGTTTGCACATCTGTACTTTGGATGAAAAAAATATAAGTTCAATATTTCTTTGTTTTTGTTTTAAATTACAAGTTTGTGCATTACCTTATTTTTTGAGGTCCTTCAAAGCCATTATTTTTCTAGCAGCAATATCATCAGATGGGACTAAGGAGTATAATGAGCAGTTTTGTTAGCCTTTTCATGCCTCATTAGTGCTCTTTTATGCATCTAATTTATGAGTCTGCCCAGATGCCCGCAAGGATATTATTTAATGACGGTTGCAGTGTTCATCAGCAAAGTGGTGATCAGAGATGCAGCTTTGAGATGAGATTGAGAAGATCGCATCTCCGTCATCTGAAGGAATGAGATATGCAAGAGAAGAAGTCATCTGTTGAAAGCAAGAAGAATGTTAACTCTTTGCCTGTGTGAAATGGTATAAGGTTATGAGAATGTTACTGAAAAGATATGGCAAACTTAAGCTAATTTTGTCTTTTGGTTCCATTATGTGGCATCTTGTCAGCATATAGACTGTAGTATAGTACAGGACCACAGATGGATAATGTCGTTCACTCCATCAAAAAGTAATTACAAAGAGAGAGATGTGAGATTTTCTCTACATTTTGTCTTGCTATTTCGTAAACCTTAGCAACAGAACTGTTTCAAGATGTTCATTTGATGTTCATGGTACGCTCCAAGGGAACGTTTCAAGAGTCTGCATTTGTCTCTGTTCTTGCAGTGGGAACTTCAGTTCAAGTGTACTTGTTGCGACTGACCATGATGTTTTCCTGTGTCCTGGTAGAAAGTAGGAGCAGGAGAAGGAGGAGGATAAAGATGAGGAAGGGGGGGGGGTGAGAGGATGAGGGGGAGGAAGAGAGGATGAGAGGATGAGAGGATGAGGAGGAAGAGGAGGAAGAGGAGTCGATTATTACGAGTACTTCCCTTACCCAGGGAAAAAATTAATATTTATTTTTCGGGGGCTACTTTTCAAACTTGCCTGCATGAAATTAACACTCTAAAATTTGTTTTGCATTGAACTGTATCCAAATTTACAGGGGCTCTTTTGGGCATTTCAGGAGCTATTTTGCCCCGAGCCCCCGTTTATTTTTTCACTGCCCTTACCTACTATCTCTTCTCCTTTCTCTCCTCTCTCCTTCTCCCCTCTCTCCTTCTCCCCTTCCCTCTCTCTGTCTCCCCTCCCTCTTCCTCTCTCCTCCCTCTCCTCCTCCTCCTCTCTCTCCTCCCATCTCTTCCCCCTCTCCCCTCCTCCCCTCCTCCTCCTCCCCTCCCTCCTCCCATCCCTCCTCCCCTCCCTCTTCCTACTCCCACCTCCTCCCCACCCTCTCTCCTCCTCTCCATCCCTCCTCTCCATTTCATCTCTCCTCCCCCTCCACTATCTCCTCCTGACTGATGACTGGTATGTGGCATGTGGCCAAGCCATTAGCATCAGCAACAGATTTACCTAATGACATAATAAACTAAACTGTCCCCCAGTTATGTGGCCATAAATTGTGGTGAAGTGCCCATAGCTTTGGACTGTATGGCAGCTCATGCACCTCAATGAGCTCACTTAGCTTACCGTCCTCCTATGAAATCGTCTTCTTGGAGCAAAAAGGGCATTTACTCATATATTTTAACATAGACTTAATGCCCTTCTGGCTCCAAACAGATACACACACAGACACATCATGTGTTGATTCAAGCTACACACATGTACACTGTAGGTGTATTTATTTTTAGGAATTGTTCACCTTTTTCCCTTGAAAAGATTTAGTGGAATGGTGATCTTGAATGAGTGTGTTGCTGTAAAATGTATATACAGGTATACATGCATATTTATATATGTTCATGTTGTCTGCTATAATACATGTAGTTCAAAAATATTACCAGTCTCTGAATCTCACGCTAGCACAGTGTGTTAAAATATCTGCTGCAATTTGCTTCTTGCTTCTTATTTCAAATGAAGTTTTTAAACTTATTTGTTTTTTAAAGGAATGATATGTTTATGATATTGGAGGACGATTCCTGTTTTTTACTACTGTAGGTTTGATTTTTTTCTCTTTTATTTTCCAATACCGTTGACTTGATTTACAGTGACGGTGAGTTTTTGATTTCAGGTGGATATCAAATATAATTTATTATGCCTTATTGAAAATTTGACTTGGTACCTTTCAAATTAATACAAGCATAAAGCTCTTGAGATTTTTGTATATTCAGAAGGAACCGTAAAAGTTAAGCATTAGATAGGTACGTGCTTGTTCGGTCGTCGGTAAACTTTGCCGCTTGAAGGACCAGCACGCCACGAAACTGTCACTTGAATTTGAAAGAGAGCGCAAATATCAGTTGCAGTAATTCAGTCATTACCGATGGCAGAATAAATCATCCCCATGAAGTATGTTTGTCTTGATCTAGATTCAGATCTCACTTCTTTCGCCGGCTTTCTAGTCCTTTCCCTTTTTGATAATGTACACAAGCAGGTTGTATAGTACTCTACGTGTCTGTGCATACTACATGGACAATTTGTGTATTTGCCATGGTACTATCCCTATAAACACTGCAGACGAAAAGCGAGGGCCCTTTTTTCTTTTCTTTTCTTCAGAAGCTTCATGGTTTATGAGGATGAAGAAAAGGAGCGGGTTCAAAATGAATCCAGGACGTGCTTGTAAGTAGGTACACCTACGCCAAGGTTATTGGATTGAACCGTAGAAGTGATTAATGGCTTTCTTCTCCCCTCTGTCGGTCGGGATTCCTCATTTGTCAAAGTGCCATGATCCATGCCGCATGTAAATCATATACGTGGGACTACATTAACAAGTCTGGGCGAAGTTTGTAATGGGCAAGTTGCAAGATCGAAATGAGATAACCTTTCTGAGTCAATTTGTAAAATTAAGCCTATTATTCTCTCTCTGTCTATATTTTCTCTCCCACTGTTTGAGATCTTCCTTTGCTTCTGATGCTTTCTTACTGCCCCCTGCCTTTCAAGACCTTTCTTAACCTTTCTCCCCCAACTCTCTCCCCTCCCCCTCAACGCTCTCCCTCTCCCCCCCCCCCACCCCTCGAAATGAACATGTTGCCAACAGAGGCATTTCTTAAACAGAGTAGACATGACTGCATTTTCAGTTGTGCTCGTTTCAAGCTGTCAAGTATAAAGCCATCATCTTCTTAAGATTTAGATTTAAATGTCATATGTCACTTAGGATCTAAAGTCTTTAAAGTTTCTGTCTTGTATTGTTTTATTTGAAACCCTACATTACAAGATGAGTAGCATCTTAAAGTTGTCGAAATCAGTTTGAAGCCTGGTGCCCTGAAAAACTGAGTGAACTTGGCAGGGAACCTTATCACAGTCGTTACGTGATGTGGTCCCGTATGTGTACACAGCTTAGCTTGTTTGTCTTCATCCATTCTCTCTCTAAGCCAGCCCTCTGCAGTGTCCGCAGGGACATGTCTCCACATGCAACCTTCTTATTCTAATCAGTTTAGCACCACTCCTGGTGTGGCAATCGTAATGAAGACGATCCGCTCCGCTGACTCGCTGCGACGGACGTCCCCTTGTTCCAAGTCCTCTCGTTTGGCCCAAATTCTCTCTTCGCACGTCAATTGTCATGTCGTTGTCAACTTGGTGCGGGGAGGGCGTTAGTAATGGGGTAGGGACATGTGGTGTTTACAATCGAGACTTCTTCTGCCCCGTTCAAACTTTCACAAAACAAAAGATGTGCAAGAGAGCTTTAAAGAGCCACATTTCCACCAATCTCGCTTCAAATGATATTAACCCTGTCAGTACCAGAAGCAGTCTGGAGCCATTATCATTCAGAGTCTTTGGTAGCAAGGGGGCTTCCGGCATGCACTATGAAGCGGGGCAGCGTGCGTGCGTGTACGGGGAAGAAACACAAGCCCTGCCATCAGCCCCCCACCGCATTCCCACATGGCCGTGATTTACGACCAAGTTCCATTCTAATTTTCCACATTGTTCTGCCTTCACAGTTGATCCTCGTAGAGATATATATCTCGCACTCCTATCTCCCTTCGCTCAGGGAAGGCAGTGTGTTAGGGCCTCGTGTTAGGGCCTCATATTTTTTCCCCACCTCTCCCAGCCAACCCAAGTGTAATGAGATTTCCATCCCCATGTGATAGTTCAACAAATAAATAATGGTCGGGCGGAGAGATAGAGATTAGCTTCTCCTAAGCCAGCATCTATAGTCCAATTTGCTCAGTGAAGCCATGCCTGCCACAGCGCTGACTGCAGTCCTAAGCCATGAAGTGAAGATGAAGATAATTCATAGCAATAGTTTGTTTTTATCTTTCTTTTCTTAATAAGATGTCAAGGTGGAAGAGGGGTTCCATGTTAAATGATTAAATGAGATTTATCGGTGGAAATTAATAAGATACATTGTTTACATACAATGTACTTGTAGGCCTACATAGTACATCTAGGTTTACACCCAAGACTGGTGTGATAATAGTTCATTGTATAACCACTTTCATACTTTTGATGTTTCTAGTTTCTACTTTAAATGTATGAACACAATTTCCACAAACATGTACATTATAAACTCTCTACAATTTGGCGTGTATGGCATTCATATGGCATCTAATGCAGACCTAAAAGTTTGAGTACAGGTATTTTGAAGTGGTCAATATTATAAAAGCTGAAATAATCCTGAACATTTTGTCAACAATATAAGCTTATAATATTGTATGTTAATTATCTACCAACTACCCAGTTGTAATCTGAAGTTCTGAACAATATCTTTGACATCACTTTGGGAGGACTATGGACGGTAACTCTACAAACTTTACAGGGAAAAATATACTTAAAAAATTTCTGGGGCTACTTTTCAAGCTTACTTGCATGAAAATAACACTCTTTAATTTGTTTTGCCGTGAACTCTATGCAAATTTTTTTGGGCTCATGACTTGCGGGGGCTCTTTTTAGCATTTCGGGGGTAATTCACCCGAGCCCTCGTGTAATTTTTTCACTGAAACTTTAAATAGCAATGCAGCCCGAGCAGGCTGGATAGGATAGGGAGCTAGGAAGATAGAAAGAGAAAGATTGCGTGTGTGGACGGATCAGTAGGAAAGTAGTAAATTCCATTCTGAGTTTTGTTGCTGAAAGGCATTCCAATGGTGGAAAGCTCCACTGGTGACAGACTTAGCCCAGCATACTGGCCCTGACATAGCCTCCCCAACCCATTCAAAGTTGTGTTACCTGTTCCCGTTTGGAATCGTCAGGATCTTGTATGGCTGTGCGGTACATCGCATTGGCTTAGACTATCTCTTTCTCAGTGTATGCTGTAGCCTAACTATATGACACAAATTGATAATTGTACCAGGTACTCTTAATCTTATTCAGTTTTAAATAAAGGCTTACTTGTACATCAATATCTTTATTTTTAAGAAAGAAAAGATTTCAATAATCTTATTGTCACACTGAATATAGAAGTCTCGTAACTACCGTAGCTTGTATGTGATTCCAGATACGTGCACAGGACATCCACAAAAGCCACATTTAAAAATCTGGTGAAATGTTATGTTTATTTTTTTAATGAAAATCTATTTAAAAATAGAATATTTAATTTCAAGGGCAATGATCATATGTTAAAGTTTCAGATACAAACCATTATCAAATATATAATAAAATTGTGTAAAGAATGATTGAAAGACAGAGAAAGAGAGAGAGAGAGAGAGAGAGAGAGAGAGAGAGAGAGAGAGAGCGAGTAAGACCCCATTCTCACTCACTTGGTGGACACTGGACAGGTCTACTCTAGTGGTGAATGTGAATGCACAACCGTGCTAGGAAGTGCGGGTTAACCGGAAATGAGTGTGTGTTTTTTTGGAAAGTAATGAAAGAGAGGAAGAGAAAGCAGTGAAAGAATAAAAATCAAAGATTAAAATAATGAAAGACAGAAAGAGCAAAATGATAGGATATAACCGAAGAATAACATAAAGAAAGATAAAAAGAGAAGATGACAGAATTTTAAAGATGAAGCATAACATGAAGAAAAATAGAAAGAGGAAATGATATAATGGTAAACTCTTAAAGATAAGGAATAACAGAAAGAAATATAGAAAAAGAAGAGGATAGGATTGAGAACAAAGGATAACATGAGGAAAGATAGAAAGAAAAATTTATTGAATGAAAAAAACAAAGATTAACATATGTGAAGATGATAGAAGGAAAAGTAAATAATAACATTAGGAAAGGGTAAAACTTGCAATGAGTGTAAATTGTACGAACGGTACCTCTGAATCGGTCTAGCGTAGACCAGTCCAATGAAGAGAGTGACTCTGAGAATGGAGAATGGGGTCTTGGACATGTGTGATTTAGACTGGATCCCGCTAGTCAATCAGGGTACAGGATAAATCTGGAGTGTGTGTTGCTAAGCCAAGTTCCATGAAACCCTCTGGGTGTGACATAAAAGTTTGGGCCACCCTAAGTGACCTTCGGTGACCCATCACGACCTGACCTGACCCCCATAGCTCCACTCCAAAACACTGGCAGTCTGGTGAATAATCACAACACAAGATCGGCTGGAGATCTTCAGGCAGTGTGTCTGTGTGTTGGTCTTGGGCTGTGTGCATCTACATGTAGGTAGTATGGTAGTGGCGCAGTACATGTGTAGATGAATTTGTGTGTGGATGCAGATAAGATTTATATGGGTCTTCCAACCTTTTCGGAAAACTCTTGATTAGAAGTATAAATGCATAAGTGGGGTGAGATATAAACTGGTTTGCATAAATTGTACTTATTAACCGAGATTGAAAAAGGTTGGAGAAGCTAAATGGACACTCAAAGAGTTTTAAGAGGCAAGTTTCATAAAGTAATCAAATTTAATGGATATGTCTTTGAGAAGTGCGTGGTAACAAATCATTTCCTTTACCTGTTGGTAATAATAAATAATAGTGTTTCATTAGTCAGAATGCGAATTGGGTACATTACCTGTTGATACATAGGGCAAGACATAATGTTTGTCCAACCGAGCAACAAATAACGTATGCAATTTGCATCCTGACTATTAAGATTCAATGATATAAATACATGTGAATGTAATGGTAAGCGTGTGTAAAATCTCAATACATTTTGAAAATCGTATATTAAGGGCCAACACTAGCTTTGAATATGAATTTTTCTGTATCATTTCTTCAATGAAATTATCTCTAGTATCGGGTGTAAACCAAAATTAGGAATACATATCTTTAGTGCAGTTTAAGATATTTAATTTTTCCCCCCTCCAAAATCACAACAGGCAAAAATCACTACCCTATTTCTAAAATTCTTGAAAAGTAACTTTAGAACCATTTTAACATTTGGAAACAATATTCATAGTCTTAGTTATCACATTAAAAAAAATGTTTGTTTCCAAAAATCCTAACAAAATTTCCAAAACTATTTTTTTAACCAAATAACAACAGACTATTTTAGACTCATCCGTCCATCAATGATACCCCAAGCATTGTCCATACATGCATTGCACAGATTATGCTAATGAGAGTTTGGAGCCTGTGGAACATTATATTGATTCCCCTAGTGGTCATTTCAATGCATATCCATTGATTGGAGGAATGTACAATGTACAATGGAGGATGGAGGGATTGGAAAAGTATTGATAAATGATGGCCGGGTCGAGCTAGTCTGCCGGCGCAAACCCTTGTTAGATGGTGTGCGTAACAATGTCTGCAGGGTGAGACTATGCTGATGGCATACTGCATCTAGACTACATGTATGTACTGTAACTGCTCATATTTGATGCAGCCATAGACTGACATAGAGCTAGGCTCCGCTCAAGATGCCAAGGCTTTAGGAATCATGGTGAAATATCAGATGAGAGTCTGAACCAGCAGACTACAGTACACTGTTCAGCCAGTGGACCTAGGTCAGTTTGTATTCATGATGTACATGTATGTTCAGATGACCCAAGGTCGATCAAAGTCTACAGTGGGTGAACAGGACACCAAATTGACCACAATTATACCGGTGCCTACTGCCTACCTGTAGATGTACAGTATTTGTGAAATATGTGTTTTTAAAGTTTTTATTGTCATTTGGTCTAGACATATTATTTACACGTTTCGATGCAATAGCCATTTTCACAATGCAATAACCACAGTGAAGTTAAACAGGGCAAAAGTATTTTGATATACAATGTAGAGTCCTTTTAATATATACAAAAGGACTACGGTATACATCTATGTGTACTTGTTTGATGTGCATGCAACCATTGAAATGTAATGATTATGAAAAGAGGGTCAATATGCTTGAAAAAAGAAAAGAGAAAAAGAGATAGGGAATTAGCTTACATGTGAACTTTTATCAACAAGTTACACATACAAGTATGTCTACATGTTATTGTTTTGTTATGTACTTCTTGATCATAAGATATGTTTATTGTATGGAGGTTTAAAAAAGTTTTGATTCCCTAAATATCTTGGTTACTTTCTATCACAACTGGTTAGGCTTGTACCAAATACAATTGAATGCATTACACACAGACTCGGGCATGAAATCCAAATGATACATACGTACATGTAGACAGTTAGACACTACCCTCCTAAAGTTTGGGTAAACCTGTCACCAGTACTGATCAGGTACTGATTCTTCACAATCAACCACATTTTATTCATTATCAGATTTGTGGTACTGTAACGAGTTGATGTCAAAAGGGAAGAGCAGACATCCTTGTTTTATTAAAGTTGACACCAGTTTCAGAGATGGTTTTACAAGTGTAAAGTGTTACAGGGAGCAGTCATACCAAATTGTTGCATCTGATGGTTGATGAAAAGTGGGTGATTGGGCAGTATTTGTACAGTATGTACCGGTACTAAAAGTGTATTTATAGAAATTTGGTCTATCTACGTAGGTCTTTCTACAAACAAATGTATTCAAACTTTTAACAATGTAGGTAACTGTGTGGGTTAACTATTAAATTAACACCCCTCCCCCCCCCCCCCCCCCCCCCTCCCCCTCTCTCTTCATCTGTTTATATGGAAACTGCCGTAGCCTGAATTATAATTTTCAAGAAAGAATAGAATAGCCACATTTTCACTGAGGCGTGAAGGGGGCGATCGCCCACGTATTGTACAGTATGCAAATATATCACCACATATAAAAGAACACTGATTTCAGGGGCTTCCCAAGTGACTTGAATCGCGTGACACCTCCATATTCGCCACCGGGCAAAGTCCCCTTTGTAATGGTCACAATAAGACCTAGAACATGTCGACACACCAAGAAATAAATTTCCCCTGATGGGGGTGAATCAATTCGAACCCATTCAATTCTAATTTGATAGTTTGTTAACTTTGTTTGTGATGGGCAGTGGGTGTTGGGAACGTGTTGAATTTACTGCTTTTCAATTTCCTTTTTTTTAAAATAAATGATATACTGGCAATTTGTTTTGGTCATTGCGACTGTGGCGCTGTATCCATGTTGGGCTACTTGTACTTGTGAACTGAAGTTTTTCGAGCATGTATCGGGGGCATGTTTTTATTATATTTGCTATGCACTTGTACTTTCATGCACTCACGTGAGATTGTATGGGTGGGGCTGACAACATGGTCTTCGGATACATCATCATGTAAAGGAAGGTGGTTCATTGATTTCTTTCATTGTAAGATACCCCCTTTATAGCCTCAGGTCTTTTTCTAGTCACAGAAGATTAGTCCTAGCTCCCATTGAGGCCTACATGTTCTAAATGTTATAATGAAACACAGGATCGTGAAGTACCGAACATACAGGTAAACAAACAAATAATTAGGGCCCATCTGCATAATTTCTTAAATTTAAGATCCATCTAATTAAGTACACAACACCCTCTAAGGATATGTCTTTAAAAGATAAAAATGGAAATGTCTTTGATACAGGATCCAGTGCATATATAGGGCTTACATGTACCCATTGCCATGCAAGCCAGATGTACCGGTATTGAGAATTCTCTCTAACTGAACGAGGTGTTTTAGCGATATTGATTATTGTTGTTAGGGCAGTATATCATGTAGGATCTGTATGCCAAGGGAAAATATAATACTCAATTTTGAAGAATAATTTTTATTACCAATAAGTGCAACTTTCTCTGACTCTCCAAAGATTCTCCTTCATTTAAGAACCTTTCATTAAACCGCAGTATTTGAACTGTACGTTGTACACTGTAGCTTAGTTAAAAATTAGATTGACACAAGATTATATCGGGATGGAATATTACTAGTCATGGAGTATATCTATTGCTTGAAAAGAGAAACTCATTAGGTAACTTCAAATGTGGAACAGATAATAGTATGAGCTGTTTAAAAAATAATAATCCTGGATGGATAGTCATGTTCCAATGCTGATATCACGTTTGAAGCGAGAAGGACGTTAACTCATAAACTTTAACACACAGTCAACACCCTACTCGCTCTCAACGGACAACATCTTGCATATGAATTCATTTCAGTTGAACACCTGAGTCAACACAAGAAATGATTAACGATAAAAGAATTCCTCGATTATTAACAGACCACAATGCCAACTTCAAATCGACCTCCAACCAGAGTACAAAGTCCACTAAGAAACAAACTAAAAGAAGGTTGACAATTGAACCTGAAGTTTGAAGTCGTAATGTCAGAACTGAAAAGCAAACATTGATTACAAAATCAGCGCTTCACCATGGAAATCATCCATTTTGTTTATTTGGAAGCAGAAGGGCGTTACCTGTAATTAAATGATATTAACAGCCTTCTGGCTTAAACATACTGTATGTAATTGAAATACCGGTGTTTATTTTATTTTAAAAACTTACAAATGTGTATTGGAAGGTTATGAGAAATGGAAGGAAAGGTAGTGTTGATGGATTAGGTCTATGGGAAGTTCATCCTGTTATTTGAACTTTGACCTTCCAGCTGACTTTCTCTTGATGCCAAGTTTATGTAAAGTTTCCCCTCAAACTTCTGAATGAATGAATTATTACAGACATTGGAGTGTTATTGCTATTTCCTAGTGTGTTGATCACTGTCAGAATGATATTTGAATCACTGTCAGAGTTCTTCTTTCCTCATTTGGTTATTCTGAACTTGCAGAAACATTTTCTTGCTCTATTCCTTAGCCTTTCAATTTGTTTCTGATCTTTCTTCTCCTATTCTTTCATGGTTGATATGTGTTTAATCTTATTCCTAACTTTACCTCCAGTCCTATTTTCGTCTTTCTCCTTCTTTCTCCTTCTTTCACACTTTCTATATTTTTTTTCTTGCTCTTTATCTCTCATTTTCTCTTTCTCTCTCTCTCTCTCTAGATCTCTCACTCTCTGCATGTCTCTGTCTCTCTTTATCTGTCTTCTCATTCTCTCTCGCTCTCTTTTCTATCGCACTCTATTTTTTCCTCATCATTCTCATTTTCCCTCTCTCTCTCTCCCTCTCTCCCCCTCTCTCCCCCTCCCCCATTCATACTTCCTCTGTCTCCTGCTCTCACTTCCTGGCTTCTCCTTCAGCTTCCTGGAGCACACAGAACTCTGTCTGCCCTCCATTCAAGTCAAGTGCATTCCACTGCTTGCTTGCGCTGAAGCATGTCAGCAAATTTCAAAGTCAGAGCTGCCATTTATTGAAATTCATCAAAATATGACAGTAAAATTCACATTTATCTTGTAGGAATATGCAGTTGTTATGAAGAACGGTTATATGAATGAATATATTTCACTCTTTCACTTGAAAGTGGAAAATTCCTGTAGGTCTCAAATTCAGAGCCACCATTTATTGAAATCATCAAAATATGACTGTAAAAAAAATATTTAAAAAATCACATTTTTCTTTGGGGAAGATGAGATCATTGTAAAGAATATGACATTGATTACATTATACTCTCGCAGAGGGGCATTTGTCTTTAAGTTTCAAATTCAGAATCACCATTTTATTGAAATTTGGTTGTAAAAAATAAAATCACTCACATTTTTCTATAGAGAATGTAAAGTTAATGTAATGTAATGTAAAGTTAGTGAGATTGATTGAACTCCAGCGACATAGCAAGAACCATGTTAATGTTGTATAATTGCAAGTTTGTTTGGTATACATGTACATGTAGGCCCATATTGATAGCACAACATTATACAGAAAATGCAGCTCTCTGTTACAAACTATTGTGTTGAACAAAGAAATTTGCTGGAAAGTAGAAACGTGAAACAATTTGTTCACTACCTGTTCAAACCTTCCAGAATGCCATAATTCTCTCCCGTTTGTCCAGACCTCACATGAAAATACCTATTCTGGTCATCCATATCTGTCATTAAATCTGTGCATGATTTATCAGTCGCGTGCATTCCTATAGCTGTGGTTGCCTTAAATTCCATAAATCAGAGATAAGAGTCAAAACCGTACATCCCAATTCTGAGAAATCGGCAAGGATGAAATGCCACGAATATTCATCAAAAGGCCAGAAAAGTGCACCCCTGACTTTGTAGTTTGCAACCATAAACCCTTGTCAGTCGTAACGCATAACGAAGGGTCTGAACCGCGAGACTATGCAGACACTGCACTCCATAGGCCCCCTACTATAGCTGCTCCTGACACAGCGAGAGACACATAGAGTTAGGCTCATGCTGCTCTGCTCAAGACTTTATGGCATTGTGCTTAAGTGTGAAATTTGAGTCTGTGCCTGGAGACTACTGATTTGTGTGGTAGATTGGTCGATCTTTAGCTTATTCATGGACCTCTCGATGCATGCATACATTTATGTACTTGTACTGTACTCCTTCTAAATGCACATTGCAGAGTGTAATGTAATTCAAACTTTTGTATGTCTAAATGAAATTGTCTTTATCATATTTGATATCATCTGATCAGAACCAGAAAGATGTTATCTCTTGTCAAAAAAGAAGGGAAAAAAAAAGAATAGGCGAATGTCAATCTGGCAATAAATGGATGATATGATGTGAAAAAGTTTTATTATTTTCACGAGATATTATTGTAGAAATAATTAGGACCTTAAAAAAAAATTGACCGTTTAAGAGCTGAAAACCTGTACCTAAACCTACATAGTAGGCTAAAATGTAGATGGTGTGATTACCTGCATAACTAGAAATGTGGATAAAATGCACTGTATGGGCTATATTTATTTTTAGGTTTCTAACTTCAAAACCCTAACCATCCAAAAATAATGGAATGAAATTTGAAGTTAGCAACCTAAATCCCAATTCTGCTTTATGGCTTAGATGTGAACAGAACCCCTTCATGTATGATGTAGGTCAAGATTTGGCAAAAGTGGGACTGTACCAAGTAGTGCAATGAGACATGAATTATGTTAACTTTGTAGAAGATGAATCAAGGAGAATTGTTAGTGTAAACGCACCAGGTAGTGAAATGAGACCAATCCAATATAAAGAAATGTCAGTATTCTAGATTCTAGATATAGATTGGTTCAACCAAAGCCCCCCACTTCTCTTTTCATCAACCTGGCCAATCATCAAAGTCTGGCCCACTTTGAGTCGCCGCCATGCCGCATCTCTGGCCCACCTTCTTCAATTATCCGTATTTCTCCTCCTTCTGTTCCATCCGTGCTTCGTATAGGCAGTGGACATTCATCAATTTTTTCTTCTTCAAATTGTGGAAATAAGAAATATATAGGGGGTTACCAATGAATCATGACCTAAAAAGTTGCCCAAATTGACCATCGAAGACTTGAGGCTTTTCTAGACGGGTTGTATGTCATCTTATTTCATAGAGAAAGGCAATTAATAGGGGATAGGTGGTCTTTATAAAGAGGTGGCCACTAAGAAAGGTTAGAAGTATATTTATTTTAATCAACTGTCAATTTTAATATGGATTATCAACTTTGTATGCATTACGAAAGTATGTTGCGAAGGAATTCAAAGAACTAAATTGGCATGTCATTTGTGCTTTTAACACAGACAGGTAGATGAACCATTGGTGGTTGCTAGTCTCTTCAGTGAATGATACCTCATATTAGCTGAGAAAAGGGTCTGTCCATGAAGACTAAGATTAGCTCATACAAATTAAGAGCAATTTGCACTTGCAGAAACAGGTATCGCGAACAAGTATGCCCTGCAATGATGCCCTTCTTTCAACCTTATGCAGGTTATGAAGGGCTGCTCGACCCAGTTGAATAAAGAATACATTTACCTGAAATATCCACCAACAGCTATGTTAGATACAGTGTCGAGTTAGCCTCGAAATGGAGACTTGATTCCGTATTGCCCTGCCTGCTCTAGTCTGTCCTCCAAACTCTCTCACTTCTCTGTGTCTGACGACTGAAGTTCAGTCAGTTTGTATAATAATTTATTCCAAAATTATCTCAATTCTTTTATTTTCTTGAAAAAGCAATGAATTTTGACAAGTTTGATATTCATGTCGAGGATCCATGACTATAGGGGCTGCAAGTGTTCATCTCTTTTGAACTTGTGTGTAAAATCTTTAATACTGTACAACCTCCACAACAGGATTCGCAAACGATTTCATATATTTTCGTAAATTAATGCTTCATTTCTCAAACATTTATCAGATTCTCGCCAAATCTTCCTAATTCATATATTCAGAAATATCTGCAATAATGGTGATTGGTAACAAAATGCTATGGGAAAGAGGGTGGATCAGGTGAGGGAGGGATTTTTAAATGAGGGCAAAAAGCGTTGAGATTTTGAACTGGAGGCGGTGTGGAATCGGCGGGCGAAAATCAATTCAAAGTGAATTTTCTTTAGAAGTGGCTGGGTCTGTCAGGAACAGTATCAAGGTTCGTCTACCGTGCATCCCCGCTCTCGTCGTGCCGCGCTATATACAAGCTTGCGACAGACCCGCACATTAGCAATGCATGAAAGCAAAGTCGCCTCTCGCAGCAATTCAGCGACCGGACCGCTAATTACCCAGCGGGGAAGGAAGTGATAGCCATTGTGGAGAAAGGCATACTTTTCCCTCTTTCCTGCTTTATATCTTTCTCTCTTTCTCTCTCTCCCTCTCTCTCTCTCTCTCTCTCTCTCTTTCTTTCTTTCATTCTCACTCTTTCTCACTCTCATGACATGTCTATGTATGGGCTCCCTTTTTGTCTTTTACCGCTTTTAAATCTCTTGTCATTGTAATGCCGTTAAAAAAATCCAGGCTCTCTATTTCTGTATCTAGTTCTTGCCCTCTATATCTCTCTATCTCTCTCTTTATCTCTATCTCTCTCTATATAGCTCTCTCTCTCTCTCTCTCTCTATCTCTCTCTCTCTCTATCTCTCTCTCTCTTACTTCCATGTTTCGTTAATGAACTGTGCTGCATATCTTTTAGTGCATCAAAACCATACCCCATACTAGCGTTTACTTCATTAGAGAGACGTTCCTTGATCTATATCTTTGAGAACAATAGACTATTTAAGATTATTTTATGGAGCCCATCAATTGTAAAGATACATTGAAACATGTCTATAAAGGTCAACTTTAGGAAAAAAGGCAAAGTGACCATAATACAGTCGGCCTTTCTAGACAGGTTCTTTGCCACCACTCTCTTTCTACAGGGGGCAAGATAGGTGCCCACTATAGACAGGTTGCCTGAGCATGAAGAAAGTGGCCACTCTGGCAAGTTGGGCTGTACATGCACCCCAGCAAAGGCAACACTCTCAATGACATTTGCACAAAGTCCTGAAGACGCTAAAGCATTAACAGCATCATTAGAATGTTTTGCGGTCCAAGGCACCTTTCGACCGACCCATAACCTGCAGTTGGACTACCAGCAACAGGTTCTAAACCCACCTGCGTGTCCTAGCCCTTCACTTTTGAATACCCACTTCAATTCGATCGGTCGGTCTGAACTCCAACCATTCTGACAAGGGAAATGATCTGAAATGCTATCTAATTTCAAATCAATGATGCATTTCGGCACTCGAGGGCCACTCCAAAGGTCCATGATCTTTCATGTCATATGTTCAGAGCCAGAATGGCATTAACTCATATACTTCTACACAGGGTTAACACCCTACTGGCTCCAAACAGACAAGGTGAGTCGTTTCGTTGACAAGGACGAGACGAAAATAAATATCATTATAAATGTCCTCTTGGCGTTGGTCATGAACTGCAACTTAAAAGATGGAGCTTGAGTTTCATATATCATGTTCATATCATATTCATATTGGTATTCTATTTCAGTCATATCTTTGAAGAAGTGATAAAAGGTCTGATAAACTTTTGACGACATCGGTAAGCTGTCAATGCCGGATGATAAGCACTTCAACCGAAAGGACAGATTACAGAAAGCGAGCAAAGTCCAAATGCATTTATAATGGTAATCCCAGATAACAATTTTTGTAGGCTTTGCAAGTGTGGGGTTAACCGAAAGGCTTGTGGAAATATAATTTCCCTTTCTGAAGTCTTTGTAGAGTTTTTAATGTTTTTATCATCCTGTGAAAATGCTGACTATCTTGTGTTTAGGAAATTAGCATACAGTCTTTAGAGTGTACAAACCTTTTTTTCAACTACTGGCAATATGTCTTTGTTGGCATCCACA
The DNA here is from genome assembly GCF_000002235.5 of Strongylocentrotus purpuratus. Lineage (NCBI taxonomy): Eukaryota > Metazoa > Echinodermata > Echinoidea > Camarodonta > Strongylocentrotidae > Strongylocentrotus > Strongylocentrotus purpuratus. The sequence continues at coordinate 34,874,439 of NW_022145607.1, read as the reverse complement.
CAGGTTTTTTATTTATAGCCTCTAGTTCCAGTTACGATGGAAGAAAGTAAAGTTGTAGAAAAAAATTAAATAAAGTTATGGAAGAAAGTAAAGTTAGAAGAAAATCATCGCTTGAAAAGTCTCCAGAAAAGCATTACTCTCAAAATATTAGCAATGCTCTCAAAATGCCCTCATATTCAAATTATGAAAAGGAATATCTGAAATCTTTGAAACAAACATTTGTGAATCGTCCCATGTACCAATGTCTGTGTGTGGCGTATAAGAATGAGCAAGATTGAGCCAATTTCTATTCTGTTTTATCATAACAAAACCTCACAGATTACATCATTCTTATGAACGACATATTCAACCCTTGAAAATTGTTTCTAGACTGTTTCTTTTACGATGTACGTGTACTCGTATTAGTCGCATGACTAGACTTCAACTTTACCTTTAAAATAATCCCCCACCCGTCCCGATCGGTTCCTGGCAAAAATCAGATAATTAGCTTGATACAGGTCAAGTGCAACCTATAGAAACATATTAATAGGCTTGCCGGGCCCTCTACCCCGATTCCCCTGGCCGTGATATCGCAGTTCGTCCGAACATGATTCTTACCAAGATGATGATGTGCGGTTTCAGGAAAAGGAATTAGCTTGCAGAGAAGATGACCTTTCGTGCCGTAGATCTCGGCTAAAGACAACCCACTACCCCCATTTGCAGGGGTGAATCCTCTTTTCTTAGTCGTTTTTTAAAGGTAAGGTTTACAATAAAACGGGAATGATATCGTAAGAAATGCCTTTACTTTTTTTCTTTAAACTGATTCTTCTAACCCGTGGTCAGTTTATAATAATATTCAAATATACAGGGCTTGACAAAATGTAGTTGAATCTTTGGATCATTTGTGTTGTGATCTATAACCTCTCTATGAGCTCACGTCATTGGTCGACGCGAGCCTGTCAGCCAGTCTCCAACCTCCCGGTGTCGAAGCAACGAGCCGCACTCTTCCTTGCGCATCATCGTCACGCTCATCGGCGGCACTATCGAGTGAGGGGGAAGGCCAAGAGTAATTACGCTTCAAGGTGACGCAAGAAGAAGCGAGAGCGTCGCTGGATCCATCTCGGCGTGCTGCTCTGCTGTGTTTGATTTCGCACAGAGTTCAGCCTCGTTTTAATTATCCACCTCCTAAAATTAGACTCCGGTTGGAACCTAACAGAGCGGATCTGTGGAGACAGATGTTTTAGGATTTGCCAGACCTTAATGTTATATTTCACAGATGTTAATGTACTGTATCGATGGCCCTTCAACAAACTATCACCCTAAAACATTTCTCTCATATTCATACATATGTACAGGTACACTTGACTGAAAATAAAAGATTCATTATGACTATGTATCTGTATGGATCAAGACTGTGTTTGGAATGCTATGCAGCATGATACATAGTATGGTGTTACGCATTATTCCACAAGTCTCAAAATGTATCAACATTATCTTTAAAGGAATATGTTGCTGGACATTACATGATCCATACTTTGATAATCCTGACATTGCTGTCAAATATCCCCTCTGCATGGATGGATATAATAGTCTTTGAATTAACTATCTATGCCCAAAATAATCTTGCCCATCTGTGCCTTTCCCAGGCTCAGGCTATCAAAACCGTCCACTGGCCAATTTCAACATTGAAACTCGGTTTGTAAGGATGCGAAGGTCAGCTCGCTTGGTCTATGTATAGCCAGTCTGCTATTGCTGCTTATGATCGAGTGCAATGTGCTGAATATTGATCGGCGAATGACGTCAAGAAGAAGTTCTGGTATGGTCGGTGACAAGGTAATTTCCAAGTTCATGTTAGTTCATGCACACATGGAGGCCATTAGTCCCACTTGCAATAAAACATGCTGCCTTTGACGAGAGAGAGAGATCGGCTGTCTGCAAGCATCCCTTCCCTGTCATTGTGGAGATATGAAATGAAAAAAGAAGAAAGAATTATCTTCTTAAGTAGGGGGGCTAAGTGGATGTATGTGATAGGCAGACTAATGTTTTACATGTGGCTTGTTGGTATGCTAAAGCTTGAGGAGAAAGTCTTATTTCTTACGGGTATTTGAATATGTTGAAATGTCACTGTTCAAACGTGTGTCCAAATCTTAAAATAGATAGTCCTGTAGAAGTTATTTCTCTTGAAAATTATGCTGAGTGCTAACAATAGGGTACTCACTCTTCTTGCATTGAGCCTTACATCTTGTGCTTAATGTCATATCTTCAAGAACATAATTTTCAGGAAGTTATTTCTCCAGATCATTGTGGGTAGTACCAACAATAGGGCCCCTCGCTTTTCCCTGCATTGAGCCTCTGTGTTGAGCCTCACATCTCATGCTCGATTCCCTCTGAATGGTTTCAGGGAGGCCTCCCTTTCAAGGCCAAAGTGCTCCATCATCTCCTGGCAGAAATGATGCATATTCTCAATTAAAACAGAAATAAAAGATGATGCATGTGATATTGGCAGAGTGCTCCATCAAAATGGCAGAGCAAAGAAGATGAGACGTTTATCGTTATTTAAGCGTCCCGTGAATTTTGCGGCCATGAATTTGACCGTAATTGATTCAGTAGCAAAAATAGATGTGGACTACAAGTAATTACTCTTTATCATTATAAAAGTATGTGTCCTTGACTCTGTCTCTTTCTTATTCTCCATAATTATTCTAGATATAAATCATTATTCTACTTATCCATAACAGTTGATGTAATAATATTAATAATATAAAGTATTTGTAATGCGCCAACCGCACATGACTAATGTGTTCGAGGCGCATGGAGAAGAAAAACTATAAGTACACAAAAATACACACAAAAATACACACAAAAATACACACAAAAATGAACAATGACAATGTGAAAGTGAACCTAAATGTAGTGCATAATTGTTCTAAATGAAAAAAATTATTCCATTGGTCCTGAATTTCTAGATTAGTTATATTATATGTATTTCATTTGGCACAATTATTTTGAGGAAGAGAAATTATTGTACTGGTATGTAACTGCTTTTATTCATGATTTACTTAGGGAGATGATGGAGCACTTTGGCCTTGAAAGGGAGGCCTCCCTGAAACCATTCAGAGGGAATCGAGCATGAGATGTGAGGCTCAACACAGAGGCTCAATGCAGGGAAAAGCGAGGGGCCCTATTGTTGGTACTACCCACAATGATCTGGAGAAATAACTTCCTGAAAATTATGTTCTTGAAGATATGACATTAAGCACAAGATGTAAGGCTCAATGCAAGAAGAGTGAGTACCCTATTGTTAGCACTCAGCATAATTTTCAAGCCAAGCACAACCTTGAGGAAGCATACAATGTAGTTATAGAAGAAGATCTTGATAGTAAACTAAAAGATGTAGAGAGAGCGCATGCCAACAGTAAACATGGGCAGAGCTGGAGACTCATAAATGACATAACCGGAAGGAAAGCATCCCCGAAAGGGCAGTTAAAAGGAGACACACAGAAAGACAGGGTCATAAACTGGTTCAACCACTTCAAGAATCTTCTCGGAAGCCCTCCTGATATAGATGATGAGGATGAAGAAATTCTGCCTATACTAGAGAGTCTGAACATCAAGACAGGGCCATTTGATCTTAAAGAATATTCAAAGGCAATAAAGTCACTAGTAGAAGGGAAGAGCTTTGGGGAAGATGGCATACCACCAGAGGTTCTAAAAAGATGTGACCTGGATGAAATAATTCTGAGTTTCTGCAACAACGCACTGATCAATGAAGAAAAGCCCCACCAATGGTCCATACTGAACATTGTACCAATACCAAAGTCTGGAGACCTGAGCCAAGGAGGAAACTATCGAGGAATCAGTCTAAGCTCCATCGTGGCCAAAACTTTCAATAGATTGATTTTGAACAGGATCAGACCTGTACTTGATAGTCACCTGAGAACCAACCAAAATGGATTCAGAGTTGGAAGGACCACAGTGGGACATATTTTGGCACTTCGCAGGCTTATAGAAGGAGTAAAAGAAAATCAGCTCCCGGCTATTATCACATTTATTGACTTTCGCAAAGCCTTCGATACCATCCACAGAGGCAAGATGTTGAAGATCCTTACTGCATATGGCATACCGGAACAACTGGTGAATGCTATTGGCAAGATGTACGAAGACACCAAAGCAAAAGTAATATCACCTGATGGAGAGACTGACCTCTTTGAAATCATGGCTGGTGTGCTTCAAGGTGACACGCTTGCACCTTACCTATTTGTAATAGTCCTCGATTATGCCTTGCGAGCAGCTATAGACGGCCATGAAGAAGAACTTGGATTCCAACTAGAAAGAAGGAGAAGTAGGAGAGTTGGTCCGGAAATCATAACAGACCTAGATTTCGCTGATGACATAGCCCTGCTATCTGAGGAATTAGAGCAAGCCCAAAAACTGCTGAGCAGGGTGGAGACATCGGTAGGCAAGGTCGGGCTCCGGATGAATTCAGGCAAAACCAAGTTCATGTCATTCAATCACAGGGGGATCATCACTATAAAAACAAATGATGAAATTCAGTTGGAGAATGTACCTGATTTCAAGTACCTGGGAGCATTGATGGTGAGCACAGAAAAAGATGTGAAAGCTCGTAAGTCAGCAGCATGGAGAGCGTGTAGCAAGCTTGGAAGAATCTGGAAATCTTCTCTTCCTAGGCAGTTCAAACAACGTTTGTTTGTTGCTACAGTTGAATCTGTGCTTCTATACGGCTGCGAAGCATGGGCAGTTACAACAAAGCTGGCAAAAGAATTAGATGGTTGCTACACCAGACTTCTTAGGACAGCATTCAACGTGCACTGGAACCAGCATATGACCAATAAAGAGCTGTACGGGAAGGATCTACCAAAAGTATCAGAAAAGATCAAAAAAAGAAGACTACGTTTTGCAGGACACAGCTGTAGGAACATCAATGAACCAATATCTCAGCTTATACTCTGGAAGCCTAATCACGGGAAGAGGAAACCTGGAAGACCTCATCTTACTTATACAGACCTACTCAAGAAGGATACGGGACTTGAACTGTCAGAGATAAAAGCAGCCATGCTGGACAGGAATGTGTGGATGGCCATCACAGCTCGGGCAGTTGACCCGACTTAAGCAAGTAAGCAACTTAGGGAGAAAGTCTTTTTATGGATGTTTTGCAGTTATTTTCTTGGATACTGCAAAGGCATCTGCTGGTAGGAAAGGAAGTAGGAGTCCTCAAATAACTGTAGGCCCTGAAGATTTCCTGGTAAATCAGCTTTCAATTGGAAATTATTTGACCCACTAATGATTATTATTCAAGGTGTTCGTCTTTACATCATGAAGTATGCTAAGAGCGAAACGGGAGTTATGCGCACGCTGGCGGTGTGGAATCCAGAACTCGGGAGGGGGTACAGGCGCGTGCCCCCTAGTTCATTCACCCCAGTGCCTTGTTTTGAAAATACCTGGAAAGGACTGCAGTGTCACCGTGCAGTCCCAGCTATACTGTTTGATGTTTGTTGTTTTTATGAAAAAGTGAAAGAGGTTAGCACATTTGGAAGTAATTCCTTTGATTTTAATCAATTCAAATATAAATATTTTGGAGGGTTCTCTCTTTCTCTTTCTCTCTCTCTCTCTCTATATATATATATATATCTCTCTCACTCTGTTTCGTTTCTGTTTTTGACTTTAGGCCAAAAATTCTCTTTGTTGGATTCGTAGAACCAAACCCAAACAGATCTTTTATCACAATGCCTCTTACAGGCTTTCTAGCCTTGAACAAGACATTGACCTATTCTACAAACAAAACACCAATATTACTCATTGGGAAAATATGCAATCTATTGTTGTGGTCAATTGAATCCAGTCAGCAAATCAGTGAGAAAGTGGAATCTATCAGATAAGCCTTACCCGATTGCCTGTTCTGTGATTTACACCATTTATATAAGCCGCCGATCGTTATAAAAAGAGAGCTGGTATGACTGGTAGTCATGTGATAATATTTGTGTAAAATACACATGATTGAGGAAATCATGTCCGTAATCCTAGCTATTCTCTGTCATTCTTTTGTAAAATCAATCTCGGTAAAAAATAATCTTCTTTCGACTATCTTTTCTTCAATATTAGCTTTCAAGCATTCCTACATGTATTAGGCTCTTCACATGTTTCAAAAGAGATGCACATGGACAATTGACCCACTTTAATTTTCACTTTAAAATGTCAAGTATACTGCAAGATGAATGCATTTGTTTCTCTCTTTTAAAAAGTTACAATATTGTTTGATTTGTCTTTAAATAAAAATATTAATTGATCATATTTTAATTTGGGAAAGATTTGAAGCTTATATAGATCTCTCCCCTGTCTGCATTGGTAGGATAATAATTAGTTTGTTGACCTGCAAAGAACAATTGAGTCAGATTTGAGTTCAATATCCAGTTTCGTCTGCTACTAGCCAGCTGCTATACTTCCTGCTACGGATGTTCTAATGTAATCTTTGTTTCCTGAAAAAAAGTTATTAGAACTTACTTATTAGGGTCTCTGAAAGTTTAAATGAGTTGCCTGTGTTTTTCCATGATTTTCTCAATGAAATGTAAATGTTTCTGGAAATATATCTCAGAGCAGTAAGGAAAAAAAAAATGGATTTTAGTTAATTTTGTTACTATGAATTTATGAGTTATCTCATTTACACGTACTAGACTAATACTAAACTGCCAGCTTCTACAGATTTAATAAAAGAAAATAGCATGACCTACAAATTAAAATAAGAAGGATCGAATGGCCTAGATTTTTGACGATCATTTATTAGTTTTCTTGTCAGTTTGGTGTTATGACTTGGGTATAAATGAACCTCATTATTTTGATGCGATTTTCTTCCTCGAAGAGATGAAGGTGTCAGGTGTGTTTCTTGAGTTCCCCCACCATTAACTTGCCATTAACTCAGAGTTTTGTCCTGCAAAAGTAAAATTTAATTGGAATCTTGTAAACATACACTGCAAATTCGTTGTGTAACGTTGTGCAATGACAGGTACCCAGGTTTGGACACATAATAATAATAATAATTAAACGTTTTGTATAACATAGGTATAACTGCATGTCTTTATGCACATTACAGAACAGAATACAGGAGTGGAAATGGTGCACTGGGACATCTTTACAAAGTTTCACCAAAATTTATTACTATAACATATGTTGGAGATCTCAAGTCGTTGGAAATGATTTGCGACAAAATTTGTTCAAAAGAAGAAACCGATAAAGCTTAGATGAATTTCCTATTTTACTTCACTACATGTATATTGTGAAGTCAGACATTGTAATTTCACTTTTCTTGTATAAATAAAGTTGAAAGCACATAGACTCCTCTCCTCATTGCTAAGTATTCATATGTATGCTGTGCACTTTCCAATGTAAACACTACTCTGGTCATTGGCCGATGTAGCCTTGATTGCAGGCACGAACCTTTATCGATGCTGTGCGTAACAGTGTCTGCCCTGTAAGACTACGCTGACGGCACAATGCCTAGGCTCTGTACATTAGCGGCTTCATATTTGACACAGCTAGAGGCTAACAGAGCTAGGCTCTGCTCAAAGCTTCATGAATTATGTTAAATTGTGAAATTAAAGTCTGTGCTTTTAGACAAGATGTAGTCTGCCTTCATAACTTAACTGTTTATCTCTGTGGAAAATTCTAGTTTGCAACAATCGCAACTCTTTATATAAGACGGGGCCTTGATTTGGTAGATGTTAACGTATATTTGTACATGAATATCATATAATGTAAATTTACCTTATCTGCTGAGTTCAATTTTGGCCAGATTTCAATTGTTATCTTTGAATAGAAGCCAATTTAGGTAATTACTATTTAGTTTTATACTTAATATTCATCTTTATCTGTGTTTTCGGACTAAATGGCTTGAAGAGTTTTCTTGGAAGATAGCATTATTATTTGTATTTGTTTTACCGTCTATATTGCGTTGTATCAGTTAAAGTCAGTGTCTTTTAGGTTTTAGCTCTGTGATTCAAGCAGTAATGTCTCTCACTTGAACTTTTGACATTTCTAGGGCATTAGTAGCCCGCAATTTGTGTTTAATGGCAGTTTGTTGAATGTTAGAGCATATAAGATAGGCTAGTATTACTAGTTCTTTAGCCTAGCCTCAAGGCGTGAGTGTGAAGGCCTAGATATTCTTGTGTCAGTATGCTAAAACAGAAGGATTTTAACTTGGACTTGAAATTTTCTGATGAGGTTGTAGATCCAGATCCAACCCGTAACAGGAGAACAAATAACTGTCCTAGCCTTGAAGTCAGGCTACAAGTTCATTGGCATCTGTATTTCGTTCAGTCATGAATTAGAAGTCAAAATCATTCATCCAGTCTAGCACCCTAGCGGGGGCCATACTGGGGGGCCCATCCCTCTCCCGGCCGGGCGGAGATCCTGTTTCAGTCTTAAATGCCAGGCAGCCTCGAGACATTAGCACTTGAGGATGTTAGTCTGTGACTTCCAGACTCCGGGAAGATCAAAAGTCGTGATTCCGGGGGTATGATATTTCAAGTGACATTTGGAGGAGCTATCCTGTCTCTCGTATCATGTTCAAGTCACATTGTCTGAAGCTTAAAGGGCAAAGCAACCTTTGTAATGAGATCATTCGCATGCAAGCTGAAAATAAAAGAAACAAAATGGCAAAAGTTTCATATGAATCGGGCCAATAATTAGAGAGTTAGGAATGTTTGAAGTATGAAATCACTAAATCTTAGGTGAATTTCAAATTGACAATTTGGTCCGAGGATTGTGACGTATGTATGCACAACCCTCCCATTTGCTGTGTACAAAAATACTGTGCAGAAATGGCATCACAGATTACTTGATATCACATTTAAATGCAATATGAAGAGAGAGAGAGAGAGAGAGAGAGATTTCTGTTTTCCTAGCATCGGAAATGATCATCTCATGATAGATACCAGTATGTTCATTTATAAGGTTATTAAACATCATCTCGGTTTTGTGGTAGAAGTAATTAATAGCAGATAATGCATTAATTACTCTGAATGACGCTTTGGTATTTCATGAGTTTTTGGTTGTGGTTGATAATGGAATAAGTTTGTTAGTCTGCGGTATCTTGGCGCCATGTTTTTATCTGCATCTTAACAGTATTGATTGAATGAGGTAGAGAGAGCAGGTGGAAGCCAGCAAAAAGGAATAAGATTGTGAACAATTTATAAACTAATCTTTCTCTATCCAAGTAATATTATTGATATTAATTACGATTGATATCATTCATTTGGCATCACTTGTGCTTTGGAGTGAAAGAATTTTTTTTTATTGCTATGACCCTCGGGTCTCTCTTTTCCCTTTGACTAACTGGGATTTACAATGTACAGGTCTCCTACTACTACTACTACACTGGGGTTTTCCCTACTTAAGGTTTAACCTGTTGAGTACTCCCTGTAGGGGATCGATTCATAAGAGTGTAGTGGGTTCTAAATAGGCTTAGGTGGTGACTTTCCTACATATTGGGTCTCTATTTAACATCCTATCTGAGGGATGGAATGTTTTCGACTTAATGAGGAGGAAATGAACACACAAAGCAAGCTTGAATCCCTTAACTGCTTCTATACTATCTGTTGTGAGAATATATACTATAGAGTCATCATTTCATAAAATGTTTTTCTTTGAGCGGAAAGGGTCTTTTTGCTGAATATAGGGAATCATCAGTGTGAAAGGGGGCTGGGGGTTGGCTCTCTTCAGCTTGAGACACGATCGACAGTACAGTGCTGGCACGAAGCTGAAGGCGCCCCAGAAGTCTGGGGTACAGACAGACTCAAAGACGATAGGCCTATGACCTCTCATCAAGAAACAAGTCCTCGGTGAGAGTGAGGGTTACTCAGGGTCACCTCCATCTCTCTCTCTCTCTCTCTCTCTCTCTCCCTCTCTCTCTCTCTCTCTTCCTTTCTCTCTCTCTCTCTCTTGCTATCTATAATTCTCTCCCTCCATCTTCTCTTACCTCTCTCTGTTTCTCTCTCTTATCTTTCTTTTGCTGTCTCTGTCTCTTTTTTCTTTATCTTTATCTCTCTCTCTCTCTCTCTCTGCCTCTTCTTCTCTATCTTCCCATTTTGCTATCACCGTATCTTTGTATTTCTGTCTGTCTAGTGTCTTTACCTTGATCTGTATGTATATCCGTGTCCATCGTTTTCACTAGATGCCTTTGTATCACATTCTCTTGATCTCTTGCTGAATATATTTCTACCTGCTCGTCTTTCTCACTTGGTCTGCCTTTGTCTACCTTTTCACTCAGTAGGAAAATATAAATGATTAGCATATATAAAGATACTTGTTATGGAGAGAAGTGAGAGAAAGTAAAATCCATTCTACCTGTCACTGACTGGCATGAGAGTACAGAAGCTGTGACGTCATAAAAATCTATTTTTAGAATTTCTCAATTTTTTCTTCATTTTCCGAAAGAGCATAAAAAAATAATGTCCAAATGTCGAAAACCAATTAAATATGTTAAGTATTGTTAACCATTAGGAGCCAGAGAATATAACACTGAGTTCCCATAGGACATATATTTATTCAGATGGTCATATCTCAGACAATACTTAACATATTTGTTATGAAGAAAAAATTGAGAAATTCTAAAAATAAATTTTTGATGATGTCACACTTCACCACTCTAGAGAGGATGAATAGAAGCTAGGACGACAAATGCTCCACATTTTATTTTGCAGCAGTGTGATTTTTTAAGGCCCGTACATTACGGTCAAGTCATATTGTGCCATTTTTTGTGCGAACCTCCAAAACTAAGCAAATTTCACTGTTCAGTGGTTTTACTGTCCTGTATGCCAAAATAGGTATATTTCTTATCGTCTTAAATAATCATGGCATGCCATAAGATTGCAAAGTATGTAATATTGCAATATTATATAAAGAAAAAAACAATTATCACGTTTGGACTATAGTGTAAATGGACCCTAATGTACGATTGTTTTGCTCCATGTGAAAGGATGGTTAGACTAGAGCTATGGCCGGGGCTGGGGATGAATAGGATAGGTATATAATTCATGCTACATTCTTAGCATGCCTGTCCCATAACTCAACATCCTATACACGCTTGGTTGGCAACCCTGACCTGACCGGTTCAACTAGACTTGGTGCTAACAGGGGTCCGTTGCACAAGGGGCCCTCAAATTTTTACTCTGCCCCCTGCCTCCCCCTCCCCAGGAAAAAGGTGAAATTTTGACATTTATGTAGAAGCCCATGCATGAAGACCTTAGTTAAACTTTCAATCCAGTCTCCCTGTGAATAAAATCAGGGGAAAATATTTTTAACAATTTCGGGGGCTACTTTTCAAGCTCTTTAATTAATTTTGCATTGAACTCTATGCACCAAAAAAAATGGGGGGGGGGGGGGCTCTTTTAGGCATTTCAGGCAAATTTGCCCGGGAGCCCCCATTTATTTTTTTCCCTTCCTGTGATAAAATACATCAAATGCATCATTTGAAGTCGTCGTACTAAAAAAGAACCCACTGAAATCTACTTTCAAACATATATTGTTGTAAATTCTGTACATTCTAAATAAATTCATGTATAGTTGATATGTTCCGAATACATGGGAGCAAAAGAACTGATGAAATGCAATTCAAATACTGTGTATGTTAGGCTTGAAGTGTAATCCATATGGTTGAAATATTTTCGAGATACTGAATATTTACTGTACCATATTGTTGAATTTATTGCAAGTTATTAAGTGATGATTTATGGTGTAATCCACTTGGTTGATATTGAACAGTCAGTATAATGTCATAAGTTAGGTTGAAGTCCATTGAATAGTTATTTATGCCTTTACAAGATCAAAATACCGTCTGTGTTAACTAGGGCATCGTTTCACCGACATCCCATTGAAATGCATGCTAAGTGCAGTACATACTTTTCAATGGTTTGTTAGCAAACTTCTACTGATGATAGTTTTGTGTAATGCTGATTTCTGAATTGTCTCTCTTTCATGGATTTAATTTAATTTAAGGCATTGGGTTAAACCAGCGATTTTTAACGTTTTATCATAGCTGCAGATTTTTAAGAAATTAAGAGTTTTGCGTCAACCTAATCCCAAATTCAATACAAAAAATTCAGTTTGCATCTTTGTGGCATCTGTCTGTACTTGTACTCGCGTGTGTACAGACACATTTGTTTTTAAACTTGCGGGCTATATTAGAAATTAACAATATGAGATAGTGCCCTTTTTTACTCTTACCTGATGTTATATACTGCACTTGCTCTTTGTTTTGAGCTCTGTGACATTATATCACTCATGAATGGCCAAGGTTTGGTAGCGACAGAAGGACCTAACGTCAGTCTTTCCTCCCCCACCCCACACCCCTCCCCAGACCCCTTGTCGCAGCGGTTCAAGTCAACGACCCGTCCGAGAGGCAGCTCCTTGGAGAATCCTTGAAAAACGCCATCAACTGGCGAGAAAAGGGGGGCCAAAAACGTGATCGGAAAATAAACGAGGCGATGGGTTTCTTTCCAACGCTGTCGCGTGGATCCATTGGATGCAGCGGACACGGTGTAAAAGACCTGAAAGTGAGCCTCCAAAGTGGCCGGCTGGAGAGGGTCTTGTGATAGCTCTCTCCGTGCCTCCTCTTAGACCCACTTGTCCCATCTCGTGTCGGGCACTGTCGTCCTTTCCGCGCTCTTGGCTTCAGCACTTTCGATAGCAACGATAGCTAGAGAAAGAGGATGTTGGTTTTCCCTCGTTTGTTTCATCGTTCGATCGGATGTAATGCTATCTATTTTCATGTCTTATTTCTTTTTTTCTCATTTCTTTCTTTCTGAATGAACAGAGTTTAGCTTTATGTGATTGCAGTGGTCAAACTCTATTGGGCTAGGGGCAGTTTTTGCCCCCTTCCCTTGTATGTCATCTGCATAGCCCCCAAATTTTCTTTCTTAGAGGAAGTCTTTTTCATGCAAAGAGAGCCCCACTGACATTTTTTAAAAGTGCCTCATTTTTTTTTTTTTTTTTTTTAAATCAACTGTTGCTTGTTTTTATACACACTAAGCTTCGTATTTCCATTTCTTATTATAACTTCTCTCCCGCCCCTTAGTCATATAAGAAAAGTAATGATGACATTTTACTCAGTCTTTTTTGCAACTCTCACTTTATCAGCCACAATAGCACAAGTTTTCAGTAAAACAAAACAATGTTCATTGCTGCTTGATTTACACTTAATGTTTTGTCAAGAACTTTCCAAATTGCATCTCCTGGTACGTGCACAGTACGCTTCAAGTTGTATGAAACATCCACAAATTTAGACAGGAATTTCACGCTCTTTTCATCACCAGGCAAGTCCCAAAATAAGCATTGCAACAGGACCTGGTATCCCTTGAGTGTATGTCATGGAATCTGGGGGTCATGACCTTTCACCTTTGACCCAACTACTGTTCTGTCATCTGTCTCGTGTCATAAAGCTTTTCATATCTGTTTTTGACAGAAGGCTGTTGAAGGCAATGCTGATCGAGTAGGAGCATTGTTTCATCTCCTTTGTGTGTGGAGCTTGTATTTTAGAATTTACTTGTCATGTTTTCCACTGCTACACCAAGGCCTACAATGTTTTCCATCACGGCCCTCAGGTCTATATAACAGGCAAAGTAAGACCAGCAACTAATTGGATTCGACTCTTTTCCTTTATTAAATTCAAATCATATCCTAAAGCCTACCAGCAGGCATAATCATTCATTATAAAAGGCAACAGAATGTTGGTTTCTTTTTAATGCTCCTTATCACTGATTATAAATTTTTCATATCCCGTAGCGTTTTAATCTGTAACATTGATGAATACATAGGTCGGTAAGAATCTTGATTTCTAGAGAGCACAATATAAAAGCCTCATGGCCTTTTTGCTTTGCTCGCCCTCTTTCTTTCAATCCTCAAGAAAAATCACCATGGCAACTTAAGAGTCGATATCATTTATCCGCCCACAATCATGTATATAAGAAAGTCAAAGGAATTCATTGGGACAGCCCCTCCCCCTCAAGTCACATGGCAGACAATTGCAGGAACGTGATGTACACATACTGCTCTTTTCAAGTCGCACATTATCGCCCGATGAGAACCAGAATGGTGTCAACTCTCTCTATCATATGTGGGTCCCTGCCCCTCCGATTCCAAGCAGACAATAGCCATGTTTTGTGGTTATTACCATTCATTTACAGACTGATATGTATCAATAGGCCTGTCTTCACTATCTAGAGATTGCCAAATATCCTGCTATTTCAACTATCCCGATCGCAAACTATCCAGCTAATTTGCGTCTTCATCAGACCGAAGTAGCAATTAGCGGGATATTTGGTCGGGATTGTCATCCCAAGATATCTTGGGATAGTTTGCAAAGTATCCCACTATTTCACAAATATCCAGCTTTTTGTCCTGTGCTTCTTCAGCAGACCGACGATTCGCAATATGCGCTAACGCTGAGCAAAATATCTCGAGCTAATTTCTCAACTTCGAGTTTCAAGTTTCGAGGTCGAAGCTCGAGCTGATGAAGTCGCACCTAATAAGAATAAAATTCTGATACAGCATTTCTAGTCCAGATATTGTCTGTACAGAGCCAGAAAGGCAGTAACTCTATGTTCACAATTAAAGTACAGCTAACTCTGCATAACTCACAAATCTCACAAGTCGTATCAATTTTTGGACCAAACTATGCAAAATATGTAATAACTACACTTCCAAAGTCAAATTTTGCATAAGTAGAACTATTTTGGTGGTCCCAACAGATTCAACTTATGTAAAGTCAATTGTATTTGAGTTATCATCTCCCTGGCTCCAACAGACATGATCGGCTTTTCCAAGATTGTCATTTGAATGAGCTGCAGGTTCCAGATGAAAAGACATCTCTTTAGCTCAGTTCTGGATGTGTAAATTTTGTAATTGAGCTAGAATAATAATTGTTCTGTAGGTTATTGTGAAAAACCCCACAGGCACTTTCAGTGGAGGTTAACATCACTATGTTTTACTATTTCTTGGATAATTGTCTCAAATCCTCAATGGATTTTACAATGGCAGGGTATAGGGGGCATCCAACTTTTTGACAAAGGTACCTGCCATCCATAATCCTACCTCCTTTATTCTTATTTCACTAATTGATAATAATGATATTTGGCTTTTATATAGCGCTTGATACATCAACGATGTGTCCAAGCGCTTTACAGATATATTATTAGACATGCAAGTCTTTATATCCTCAGTCAGCATCAAAGTTATAACAAAGTCATCATCGTTCTTCTCTGTAGTACCTCAATGCCATTGGATCGCTAAATGCGATCCAGCGTCCCGATTAATGAGATGAAAGCCGTTCTTTTTGATGAGCTCCTGTCTCACGTGGGCTGAATAATTGCTTTAGACTTGTCATTTGAATCATTGATCATATTCATCAATAGATAATGAGATTTTCATTAGTCCAACGACGCACTAAGGCCGCTCATTCTCATTCACGCGATGACGCCATTCATTCTATGTCATCTCTCAGATGCGTCTTTTGATGACGTGGTTAGCATTCTCTCCTCTTCCAACATTCTGTTCTTTTTTTAATATTTTTCTTCATTTTGCAATTAATCAATATTGTTTTTTGGGGGGCATGGAGAAATAATTAGTGTTATTTCATGAAGCTCACATGTACATGCACACATTTATGACCTTTTTGGGTACACCCAGGAATTAATGCCAGCAAAGTTCTAATTAAAATCTTGAAATGGGGGGGGGGGGGGGGGGGTAGGAAGAGTGTTTGGCATGAATTTTAGGTTATGAGCAGGAGTTTGTTCATTGCAGACAATTTTGTTTTGTCTTTGTAACTTTCTTCTAAAAGCAACTTATGTAGATTATTGCATTGGCATTATTAAAAATGTAAATTGTAAAAATGTGTTTATAAAATTCCATAACTAAGAGAACTTCATAAAAGTTTCATTTTCTTGTCATAATATACAATGTACATGTAGGCCTACTATCTTTAATAGTAGTCGGTTAAAAACAAAACAAAAACAATAACAAAGCAACAATGAGTTAGAAAATTTCATATTTATTACCAGGAAAAACAATTCTGATCTTAGGTACTCCTAGAACAATAAAATGCTGACAACAAGCGAGGAAGCATTGTTATATATGGTCGTGAACCCTTCCTTTAAATCTGTTATCTCTTGGAGTCATATACCCATCATTACGGTAATTTCAGCCCTGTACATTGACATATGGGTCTAATAGATGCTAAAAGCACAGAGGTGACACACTAGTGAGGGAGGGTGGTGGTTTTCCCATTAAAACCAGTTATGCTTGGGAGGTTACCAGCAGCCCGATATTGAAGAAGTGCTGAAAGGCACGGGTAGGTGGACAAAACAAGAGATTCCAGCTAGTGAAAGATCCAGGGATAGGTTTGATGTGGACTGTCGTACCACCCCCCCCCCCCCCCACACACACCCACATACTATACCCCCCTCACACACCCCCTCCCTCGCCTTTCTACCAATAGCCTGATGTTGAAGAGGTGCTGAAAGGTGATGGATGGTGGGTGGACAAAACGAGAGATTCCAGCTAGTGATAGATCCAGGGATACCTTAGGTTCTATGTGGACTGTCTTACCCCCCCCCCCCCCCCTCTCCCACTCCCCCTCACACCCCCCCCCCCCCCCCACCACCAATCTCGACCAATAGCCCGATGTTGAAGAAGTGCTGAAAGGCGATGGATGGTGGGTGGACAAAACGAGAGATTCCAGCTAGTGAAAGATATGGGGATAGGATCAATTGCGACTCAGTAGCCCCCCCCCCCTCCCCCTCCCCCCCCCCCCCCCCTCCCCCGTCCTCACACAATAGCACACAATTGAATTTACAAAAGATCTCAAAAGTTAATTTTACACTGTATATATTATTATACTTTATTTGTCATTTTTCAAACTTCATGACTTCATAGGTTAACATAGGATATTCTATATTTTACTTTTTTTTCTCTGTGATAAGCTTTATAAAATGAAGGGAGTTTAAAGGTTTGTGTTTGCAAGGGGTTTTATTGCCCTAATTTCCTCGCAATAACATAGGTAATTATATACACTTGATGTGCTTTCAAACTATATTTTATAGTAGTGTATAACATTCATAACAATATATAATAATCTGCACCATATAATCTATCATAAAAAGTTGTAATAAAAACTCCCTGGGAGATTATCGCCTGGTGTCTAATTCATTTTGAAGGTGTGATGATGAAGAGCTATTGCACAAGTAGAAGGGTTGCGATGTGATCATTTCACCAACGGCCTTACTCATGTTCTAAGAATCCCTTCTGAAATTGACCCCAGTCATCCTCTCTGCCCGTCCTATGTGACTTTCAGACCAGACAAAACGTTGTATGAGGAAACTTGTAGAATAATCGTACAGCAAAAGTAGCATGTTCACAGGATAATAAAGATATTATATAGAATCTAGTTTGAAATATACGAGCAGTTTTCTACTGCATATTTAGATTAGGTTGTCAAGAACTTATAGTTAGCCCTCTCATTCTATGTCTATTGTTTAATGATTATATTTCGTAGTACTTTTGTACCAATGACAGACACAGATTCTTTGAGTTATCTTTCGAAACATTTCTTTGTGGCAAAAGTCACCAAAGACGAGAAGAATTAATAACTTCTGGTATTGCTGTTCAGTTTTTGAATAGCCAAGCATGTTTTCTTACAGCTTAATGGTTTTTTTGGGGGGTACAGCTATACAATAATTTTTGCTTGTCTGAATGGGTGCTAGGGATTCAGCAGTCGATGATACTACTGTTATTTGTTGACACTCTGTCTTGGTAGCTCCACAACACAGTAACCCCATGTATCCCCTTTCATGTTCATTTATGTTTAGAGAGGGGTCTGCAGCATATTTTAACCATGGTCTCATCGATGACATACGACTCGTAGGCTCCCCAGTAGAAGGTCGTAAATGCTATGTAGCGTCAATGACAGTTAGAACCTTCTTGCAGGCTGCTAATGAACTGAGCTCTCAAATAGAAGGTCCTACAGCACATGCTCTGGAGATACTTGCCCCACTGTTGATTTCCTACCACAATTATAAAATAATAAGAATAAAAACGGTGCTTATAAAGCGCTTACTACCAAAGTCTCTAAGCGCTATAACAAACAAAATACAATGATAAACCATATTTAAAAAAAAATTATAAATAATTCTTCACTGGGAAAGTCCACCCTTATGTCATAGCAACAGCTTTCACTTTCATTACTTTCTTACCCACTTCCAGTAGAAGTACGCTTCCTGGGGGATGTTTCACAAAGAGCCTAAGTTGAAAGCTGTTAGCATCTTTGAAAATATATTGTAAAAGTTATTTTTAAAGGCATAAAATGTTGATTCAAATCATTCATATTTTCTATTATCAAGGAGATTTCATGTTCTTGATGCGGAATTTATGAAAAGTCTAAAATACTAAATTTTTTGCTTTTGAATATAATTTTTTTTCAAGGCTACATATGGCTCTCCATAATTTTAAGTCCAACTTAAAGTTAAGTTTGACTTACGACCTTTGTGAAACACCCCCCTGGCATGGTTTGTCTTCACACTGCACTTCAGAGGGGTCTAGAGCGGTCTAGGAAGTGAACCGGTTCATACGTACGCTTCCTGGCAAGGTTGTGTATTGACACTCACTGTTTAGACCGCTCTAACATAGACCGGTCCAGGAACCAAGTGAGAACAGGGTCTCGGTCTGTGCCCATGCAATTCGGTAGGACCATCTGATCTTGGAGTATCCATTGAAAGGGTCCAAAACAAGTTCTTCAAACTAGCCCAAATAAACACCACATTCCTTCCATGATCCATCCATAATTCATCTTCCTTAAGTATATGAGTCTTGTTCACCATCACCCTGTCCAAGAGGGATAGAGAGAGAGAGAGAGAGAGAGAGAGAAAGAGAGAGAGAGAGGAGAGAGAGAGAGAGAGAGGGGGTGGAGAGAGGAGAGAGAGAGAGAGAGGGAGATAGAGAGAAAGAGAGAGAGAGAGAGAGAGAGCGTGCGTGCGTGCCCAAATGAATAAGTATGTACACTTACTGAGATAAGTGAAGATTTATAGTTATAATTTATCAACACTATTATTAATACTGAATAAATATTAATCTTCTCCAACAACCATGGCATATTAAGAGCAAATTTGTTTACTTTATTAGTTAATAGGCAATTTTTAAGTATGGATATAGAACTGAATTTCAAGAGAAATCGCAATGCTACGAATGGGTTGTTATGACTAACAAAATGTAAACAATGATGTAAACATACACAGATATGCACATACAGGACTACTTCAGCCAGTTATTTGGGCCTATAACCAAATTTCATTATCTTCATTTGTTTATTTATTCAGCTAGTAAAAATCATCTTTCAGTAACTTGTGACGGATATCATTTACTTAATTTTTCTTGTGACCATTTATCAAGATTTTTGTTTCATTCTTGAAGATATTATTTTTTTTTTGTCATGACCAATTCCTTAGACTCCAAGAGTACCTTGCCTCAATAACTCATCTCCAACACCCCACAGTTATTATCAGGTGAAACTGCGCTCCCAGTAAAAGTTAATGGGGAGAGGGAGAGCAGGGACAGGGGCTATAAATCTTTTTGCGGAGTAGTGGGGGTCGTTAAATCTTTTGAAGCTAGTTTACCTGTCTCATTTGATGTAATGCCGCCTGGCCCGGCCCGAGCATGGACCAGTCCACACTAGCCCAAGACTTGGAAAGATTTCATACCTGAAGTACCTGAGAATATTTAGTGTTTGAGACTGAAAGCATAAATCATTCTGTTTGTTGATAAGCCCAGATGTACACCCTACAACCTAGCAACTCGATCACTGTTATAACTTAAATTTGGCTTCAACATCAGTTGCAGGCGTACTTCTATCATACACAGTACTACCATGGACCTACTACGAATTGTACTACACTCTATGATTCAGATCATCAGTGCATCAATGGAAGATATTTATTTGGCGAAATGAGGCCAAAATTTAAGTCTATCATGCACCAGGAAAATAGGCATACTTGGTATCAATCGAGTGAAAATTTTAAGAGATTCACTTACCCTTCTTACATTTGCACACTGTACATGTGATGTACAATAAAACACAGCTAATTGCCTCATTAACGAGAAAAATAATTAAGAGATTAACTTACCTTCTTACATCTGCTAACTTTACATGTGAAATGTGAAAAGGCTACAATGAGATGTACAATAGAACACAGCTGATTGCCTCATTAACGAGCATGCCACGGTCTGATTTGTGTTCTCAAGTACATCTATCAGGGTAACATTGCCACTGTCAGTCACTCAGTGTGGTGTGGATAGACCTCTGCAGGCAGAACCAAGGGAAGTTCCAATGCCCTGGGACCCTGGTGGTAGTCATAAATCTTGACACCGAAGATGTTGGCAGTAACTTCTTGAACTATCAGTGTCTGTTTCGAGCCAGAAGGGCATTAACTCTGTATTAAAGCATATGAGTCCATGCTCCTGTGGCTACAAACACACACAAAAAAAACTGTTTGATAACACCTATACTATTTATCCTGTACGAAAAGAAACAATATTTGCCACTCTGTACAATCTATTCCGAAGTTCTGTTAGTTGGAGTTCAGTAATACTTCAAAAAACCATAACCTGGAGCGAAAGTAGCTTTTTTGGGGGGGGGGGGGGGAGGGGGGTTAGAATATCTTTTGTGACGTATTCAAACTTGAGAAATAAAAAATACATCAAACTTTACTTGCCCCCAGGTGTAAAATTGTTGTCACAGTCAATTTCCCCAGAAATCTTGTCAAAATGATTTAGATTCGATGATGATTTACGGAGGCGAGAAATTTGACTGCTTGCATACCATTGGTTGTCTCAGGTGAGAAGCTTGGGGTCACGTGGGGTCAAATTCCAAGTCTCTTTCTTTCTATCCAGGTGTTGGGAAGACTAGTCTTGTGGCTTCAGACCTTGATCAGGGTTTTCTATAAACCAAAGACTTTCATTTATATGAGTCTTTGGCGAATTAATTCAGCAGTGGTAAAGATTCACGAATGTTACGCGACAAGAAATATGAAATTCAGGTTTAATCATGTCATAGACAACATGTGATTCACAGAGCTTTAAGTCACGAAACGGCTGCCGTGATTAATTATCAAAAGTTTAGTGTAATGAGAGTTTGATTGTATTTTTTAACAGAAGTCCCATATAAAACATAAAACATTAAAACAAATCAGTGCACATTTGTCCTTAAAAAGATGACACGTTTGTTTCTTACATGAGGAAATCTGGAGATTGATAACGCTGTCCTTACATGTCCTAACATGTCCTAACAGGATTAATGAGCCAGATCCATATTCATGTTTTCCTTCAAAATAGCAAAGAAAATCTCCTTATATTTGGAAATCTATTTTTGGAAAGCATGTGTGATTAAGTGTTTAAAATCATTGCCATGACATTTGGGAATTGTGATAATGAGAGTGTTATGAGTATAGATTGATAACTCAGAAAAGAATGGCGCTGGATAATCATGCATTCAGACTTCTGGAATTCATTTCATGGTAATCGTTTAACTACATGATATTAAATTATCAAATTTTCTAGTGTGGATGTCGCATAATGAAAGAATATCATTTAACCAAGTGTGTGACAAAACGCATGTTGGGCATTGTTTGGAACGTAATGTTAATGAAGAATCGGGGTCTCACTCTAGTCTGAGTGGTGTATCGTTCTCAAACCATACAACTGGGTAAAGCTTATCACGATGATTAGTCAGCTCTCGTTTACTGACCTCTTCAGAAACTAGTTTCTTTATCATCATTGTATGTTGTCCAGTATGTGTGCCCCTTCGCTATGTGACGATTCTTTACATGATGACCTTTGTTTTTCTACATGTATTGTATGAAAGCCCGAACATGCTCGGAACGTAAATCAGGTCGCCGCTTGTTTGTCACACATAATTGATTTATTCCCTGGGATTGACTTGAGCCTGGCGTTTCAATTTAGTGCTTTTCTTGGAAGTCAAAAACAAGACCTATAGATCTCCTAATTAAACAGCCTCAGAAAACCACAGCACTGAACACCAACAAATGCAAATATTGTTTGGTGAGGACAAAGATTGTGGTTAATGGTAGTTCTATCAGAAGTGCATATGATTGTCTGGGTTTGAACTTTGTAGAAAATGAAACTAAATTCTTTATCTCGATTGTTTGATTCCTGCATCCAAAATATTATGGATATTTACTCAAGTTGTTTTTATGTCTCCGTCGCTCACCGTTTATTTGTTTAATTGAGTCATAAGTGGTCTGCGTGGTGCAATTATACATTTTTAGATGTTGCATCAGATTGGGGTGTTATTTTAGGTTACTGTTCTTTCTAAAGTCCATGTTTACAATCCAAGAGAAGAGGGCTACAAGACAAGGGGTAGAAGAGCCTAGAGGATTTGGCAAAACAATCAAACAATAAATATGATGACGAAGAAGAAGAAGAAAGAAGAGGGATTGCCCAATAGAATGCCGATTGTTGATAAAAATACCCAACTTAAGTCTTCAATCTTGTGGCTTGTATCTTGTGCTCGATTGTTCGTAGAGTTTGTATTTACATGCAGTAGCTAAGAGACAGCGAGAGAGTGAGAGAGAGAAAGAGAGAGAGAGAGAGAGAGAGGAAAGGGTGGGAAAGGGGATCAATTTTGGGAGAAAAACAACTTCAGTTCTTGTGGTTTTTTACAAGGCATCCCTTCCTCCCTCCCTCTAACAACCTGTAGCCAACTCTGAACCGAACCCACTACCTCTCAGTCTCAAACGGCTTGGTCTCGTGGAGTTTACACAGTATCCAGTTCTGAAAGGGGGGAGAGCAAAAAAATCAAAGGAATGAACAAACGTGAAAGGCTGGCTATCCGCCCACAATGGTGGCCCGTGAATGGAGGGGCCTCAGCCTGAGTCATTCCATTCAACAATCGGTCTGCTACCCCGAACAATAGGTGTTTGTGCACCTTCGGGATCGCTCAAGCGTGATGCGCTGGCACGCTAGCTATGATCTGTTTCTTGCAGGTTTTACTACCTGTTCAACAGACGCTCTCATAAATCATGTTTTGAAAAAAATGTCAAACCCCTGCGTGATGGTGGATTCCATCAATGCTCCTTACTAAAAGTTTCCGCAGGGGGATCCGGATTGATGTTTTTATTGTAGGCCCCTGTTAATATTTCAAAATTTGGAGGGGTGGGGGGGGGGGGGCTGTACATGAAGTTGATGGGAACCAATGTGCATTGGTCCCCATGCAGGTAGTGTCGGCCCCTGCTTACATTTATATGAAATTTAGCTTTTTTAATTTACATTATATGTAAGTTTATGACTTAGGAATGATTTATAGTCTTGCTGCAACATAAAGAAATCGAAAACTTACAAATAGTAAATAAATATATTTAGTCATCATGGTAGATGAATTATGTAAGTTTTATATGACTTATGAATAATTTGTCGTCTTGCTGCAACATGTTGTAACTGATGGCTTTAAAGAAATAGCAAAACGTTATATGAAATGATTTAGTCATCATGGTATTTGTATTGACAGACCTGTTAGTCTAGCCCTACCAGTAAAGAGAGAGAGAGAGAACTTTTAAGGAGAAGTTTGTCCTCAAAATCTTGCCTCATGAAACAAGTTGTTGCTGAGTTGTCAGTGAATTTCATTGAAATTTTCCCATTCTTCATAATTGTTCATAAATGTACAATACATTTTACGCACAGCAATAACAAAAATATATAATGCCTAGACTTGTTTGTCACATGCAAGCCTTGTGGATATAAATAAAAGTAAGACAGCGATGCCCATTAATTCTTGGTTTAATCATCCGTTATAATCCATTGATGCACTTGTTATGACGAAGCGGGCCTCAGACAAACTTGGATCGCACTTTAACACACACTCCTACACCCACACCCACCCTTAGACGCTTGACTCTAGCCACCAGCGGCACACTCTTTCAAGGGTAATGGTCCTTGGGTGCTGTGGGTTATTTTTGACCCCATTTTGATGGTGCCAATTTTCTACCCATTCATAGAGCGAGCTGCGCCGTTTCCAGGCGATTAGGTGTGATTGGCATAGGTTAAACGGGGTGTATTCATATGTATTAGTGAGGAACGGAATGACAGGATTGTGCAGAAATAGAGATGGGAAGAGGAAGAGAGCAGTGGAGATAGAGAGAGAGATAGAAAGATAGAGAGAGAGATAAAAAGCTAGATACTAGATAGAGAGGGAGAGACAGAGAAAGAGGGGGGGGGGAGTTGGAAATAGATATTCTAAAGAATTGAATATACCTATTTTTTGACATGTATAAAGAAAACAAGAAACTGGTCTCTGTAGCTATATAATATGTACAAGAGATAAAGATACATAGAGATACATGCCCCTTTTAAAGGTATAGAAATGAAAGAGGGAGGCGGGGGGGGGGGGAGAGACATGCAGAACACAGCTATTAAGAAAAATATATATTTATTATAAGCACCTCATACTTTTATGCGATTTTTTTCTTCATCAAACATCAGCTATCTTTCAAGCCCTTCCTCCTTGCATCGTTGAAATATAGAATGAGCTTTCTTTTAAAAATAGATCAAATGAGCATGTCATTTATAACATATCAGGTTTTATGTACATTCCAGGCCACACAAACAATATTTCCATATCTTTAGGTCACTCATGTAATACGATGCATCCTGACTGTCATTACTTGAACACATATCCCTACTTTGGAGCTATTTTAGGAGTAAAGACAATGAAATTAGTGTTTGATAAAACAATACAGGCAGGTACAAACAGATTTTTCAAGGAATTGTTTGTTTTAATTCATATTTCATGCCAAGTGAAACAGATTTTTAGTTAGTATTGTTTTTTGGGGGGAAGTATATTGACTGTTGACATTTGCGGGGTAATAGTATATTTGTAAAGCGCTTAGAGACATTTTGTATTAAGCGCTATATAAAAGCTAAATATTAGTATTGTTATTATTATATTTTGTATTACAACTCCAGGTTATTGTAAGATCTTCACTCTCTGAGTGTGTTTGAGGTCTGGGCTAAGACTTGGGTGCCCATGTGTAATACGCCTCTAGTTCAAAACAATGCTAAGAGCTGCATGCTCTATTTGCCCCAACCTGATTTTACGATACCGGTAATCATCCACAAATTGGAAGAGAATACACCATTAATATCACCAAGCTACTGCCAGCCGCGGAGTATGAAATTCCAAACCAATTTCACTGTTCTGAAGACGTGCTCCCATCTACTGGATACTTATTGCTGGTAGGAGGGAACACGCAGCTAGCTCATTGCTGGGTGGATTTTTCACCCATTAAGCTATTTATAAAGCATACCTGTAGAGATAATTGCCTGGGACCTGTTTAGATGCTATGGTGTATTGTCTGTTTAGAGGCATAAGGGCAATATCACAAAACTTGGGCTGATATTGCCCCTCTGACACTCAACAGATGATTATTAGGCGCGATAGCTCAGTCGGTAGAGCAGTGGTCTCGTAATCCGGCGACCCGGGTTCGAAACCAAGTCGATGCGCTAGTGCCCTTTGGTAAGGCGTTGATCCTCATTAACAGGTCCCTTGGAGAGGACTTAAAGCCATTGACTGCCTGGTTGCTTACTTACAAGCATTTTATGCTTTCTTAACAGTCAGGTAAAATAACCATCACACTCATATTCTGCATGACGAGCATTTTTTTTTTTTTTTTTTTTTTTTGGGGGGGGGGGGGGGGTTCTCACAGATGTAAATCACTCAGAATATATCTCTCACTCTCAGATTTGCCAAACCCATTTATGAAACAGCAGAAACTTATGGGTGCAAGGAACTTTTGAGAATCTCTGAAGTTGCGTGATTCATAAAAGTTTTATGACACAAAATAATTGAATAACAAGACAATTTTTGCCATTGGCCGCCAAAGTTTATTTATGGGTGCAAGGAACTTTTGAGAATCTCTGAAGTTGCGTGATTCATAAAAGTTTTATGACACAAATAATTGAATAACAAGACAATTTTTGCCATTGGCCGCCAAAGTTTCTTGATACCCAAACAACCGTCATTAAAATGTTGTTGAGTTTCTAATTTCACGTTGTTTTATGTATGAGTAGATTATTGAACATTATGAGGTTCTTCGTGAACCAATAACTACTCCTGACAGTTTACTTTCTCATCTTTCATATATCTTCACACTAAGGGCTCTTCACCTTGGCCCACTGCTCATCTAACGAAGAAGAATGATTTGCATATTTTATTGAATATTAATGAGTCTTTTGTTTTTTTCTCCTCTATTTCTGTCATTCTGCAGGTAGTCTATGCTGTGCCTAGCTATCTTTGGTAAGTGTACCCGTCTTCTACGTAGATTCTAAGATGGTTAAACTGCATCATGAAGTGTGCTAGTGTAGGCCAAGAGAGGGCAGTGTGTTGTTTGCTCCATAGCATATTATGAGAGATATCGTTGTGACACTGGGTCATAGGTTAAATCGCAGAGCTCCAAATAGTTGCCTTTCATGTACAATCTCTATGGGAAGGAACTATTTGGAGCTCCAGGAAATTACTGACCGTTCAGAAGTAACTTCTGTCGACGTAACTCTCTAAACTACATCTAGCTATGATATGGTTCATTTATTTTTGAATTGTACTTGAAGGGAAAGTCTACCCTTATATTAATAAGAGCAGAACATGAAAGAACCACATATGTGATGCAGCCTTTTCACACACAGCTAAAATTCATCGTATCTAGAGATGATTAGAATCACTCAACAGTTTTAAACATGTTTATAGACAAAATTTCCCAGTGTGAACATCGTTTATACGATGTTGGGATAGATACGAAGTCGCGATCCATACGCCCCTAAAAGCAGGCTGCAGATACGAAGTTCGTATCTAGAGAGCTTGACATTTTGTGTGTGAAAGGAAATTCGTGTTTAAACGTGTTTAAACTGGATGGAGCGTGCGCTTTGATTGATATGACATGACCTTCAATGCGCAATGGCACTACTGCGCATTTTACGAGCAGTAGTTAATCACGAAACTATTAACGATCGCAACGAAATTTCTGTGTGTGAAAGGCTCGTGATTAGTTTAAACACATTTCAAACACGTTTATACTAATCATGTTTATAGAATTTTAGCTGTGTGTGAAAAGGCTGAAAGTTGGATTGATTGGATTGAGTATAAGAAAGTTATTGATATTTAAATTCTTAAGGATCACTAAATTGGCAACTCCTGTATTTTGTGAAAAGCTTTTTCTTTGGTGAGAAATTGCAAGTTATGAAACTAAAAAGAAAAACCCAAATGGAGAGTAAACAATTCATGGAATTTATGAATTCATATAGTGTGATCTTCGAACTGCTGCTGTTAATTTCTTTGTAGTACTTTTTTCTTCTTTTTCAAACATTCACTGATCTATCAATCTGATTTTTTGATCTTATGGATTGAAATAAATCATTGAAATAAGAGGGTACCCCTTTAAAAGTAATGATCAGTATTGAAAACATACCGTCAATTATTTCCCTCTCAAAGCCTTTCAGAAAGTGATAAAGAAACTGTTGGCATCTTGTCAATATATTTCAATCTTATGGCTGAAGTTATTAGATAACTGATTTACTAGTGCAGGTACGTGGTTATGTTAATTCTTCAACTTTTATGTTGCGTAGAGAATAGGCATGTAAGAGGCATATGGATAGCATTTTTTTGTTGTGTGTGATAGATGTGGTTCCTTTGCTTTCAGAAAGATTTCATGTTTTGATTGAAAACGGCATTTGTGAATTTGTGAATGTTGCGGTTGAAAACTTTAATGATTCATAGAGAATAGAAATTGTGTGAGGCATGGGTAGCGATTAATTGTAATGGTTGTATGGTTTCTTTGTTTTGAGAAAGGTTTCATGTTTTGATGGAAAAAGGAATGTGAATTGTGCATTCTGGAAGTACATTAGGCCTATAGCTTTCTCATAAGGGTATACAATGTCCCCATACTTTGCTGAAGTCATAGTTTATTAAGTGATTGACGATCCCACCCAAGGCATTCAAAGCAAATGCATTACACCGGTTCACAAGTCTATTACAATTTCATACAAACTTGTTGTTTCATATTATTGGGGACTTTTAGATTTGCACGAAGACAATGTGGATTGCTACGGTCGACGTCCTTTTAATGCACTGCCTTGAATTGGACATCACACGTATCAGTCCACTCAAATCTAAAAGTCCCTAATAACCCTATAGTGTGTACTTGCTTTCCTGACATTACTACATTTACTGTAAAGCTTGAACATGCTCTCTGGCGACTTGAAGAAGATCACTGCAATAGCTCATCCCTGGGCAGTTTGGGAAATGTATTCAAATTTGAGAGAATGGATTTAGAACCCACTTTTGTGCTCACCAACGTGTTTCTTACTTTGTTGTTGCTTGAAAATCTCGATTTTGAGTTGAAAACAGTGTAGGTGTCCACAGTTCTTTGATTGTGAAGTTGATAAATAAGGGAACACTATGATGTATGAAGTCCCTATGCACCCCTCCCCCTGCCCCATTAAGTCCCCTGTAGTCCCCCTCCCCAATAGGTCACCTTCTGTAATAGATCGTACCCCCTCCTGTACAGCCACAAACCCAATAATCCTTTTAACCTCTTTTCTGTTGTTCCCTCCTCACCAATATTTCACCCCCTTCCCAATGATCACCCCCTCATTAGACCCCCTCCCCAATTGCCCTCTCCCCAATTGTGTCACCCCCCCCCCCCCCATTCCAATGATCCCTTTGGTTTCTCTCCAATGATTCTACCAATTTAATGGTCCCCCCTCTCCAATTGCCCCCTCCTCAGTGACCCCCTCCAAATTCCCCCTCCCTAATTGGACCTTCCCCAATCACCCTTAGCCCAATCGCCCTTCCCAAATTGTTTCCCCTTCCCAAATTATTCCTCTTCCCAAATTGTTCCCCCTTCCCAAATTGTTCCCCCTTCCCAAATTGTTCCCCCTTCCCAAATTGTTCCCCCTTCCCAAATTGTCCCCCTTCCCAAATTATTCCCCCGTCCCCGTCACCCCTCCCCATTGGGTCCCCTTCCCCCACAGGACTGCCAGACAGCCAGATCCCCTTCCCCTTGGTGGAAGGAAGCTAGTGTGATGTAGGATTTAAGGCTCAGACAAACGAACCGTGACTCTGCAAAGACCCAGATCAGATAACTACAGTCCCACTACATTTATATCTGTGTTGTTTTCAAGAAAACTTTATTTTTATCATACTATTAAATTAATGGATATTTGTCAATGTGACAAGCAATAATTAGTTGCTTGCAGCTGCTTCATTTTTGTCCTATAGTCACAATTCCGGTAGGATATATCAGGGGTGCTTTGTCAGAAAAACGTTTTACAAGTTGCGATAGGAATGTTTCCATAAACATTGTTGGTTGCATAACTGTTAACAATTTCAGCAATATCTGGGCCAGAATGCCCTAAAACTGAACCTAAATTGGGATCTATACAGTTTTTTTTTTTATAAGGTGAGAAAAATGTATTTTGAAAACAGGATAAGTAAGATAATTTTGCTACTAGAAAGAGTTTAACCAATTCCACCCTCTAGGGGATAGTATCATGTCCTCAATAGATATTAGAGTTCAGATTTTAGGATTAAGTGGGAGGGGAAGGAAGTACATTAAGGAGGTGTGAATTAACGCCCATCGGTAGCCCGCTAACCCTGGTAATTTCAAACTACCGCTTGCCGTCCATTGGGATTGGTGCAAATAACTACTGATGTGTGCCATTCGGTACTCACTCCAATATAGACAGGTGGGACTGTTAAAGAGAATGATGTAAAAATACGGCTCTGCCAGGATGTCGTGTCTGGTTTTCAGGGCCCGAAATAGCCTGCGAGTCTTGTGCCGAAATTTGTTTTTTCCACCATGTGCACGGCGGATGTGCGGTTAGGAACTTTGGGTTTCCCGTGAGGAAAGTGCCACGGGCATGTTCAACGGCGGTGAGCGCAGACTCGCGACTCTGCTCGGGTGGTGAAGCCGGAAGCCCCCTCAGATTATGGATACGTGTTATGGAGAGGGGGGGGGGGGGGGGGGGACAAAGAATGGAGCATTCGGTTGCTGGTTAAAAGAACTGCAAATTATCTCTGGTACACATCGAGTACCAGCTGTGGCCGGGACAGAAATTGGTCTATCCCCGTGATTTCCTGTTATTGGGTAACGCGCCCCTTGTGAGTCACTGTCCCCTTCACTGCACAAAGAAGTACCAGGGGAGCGGGTTGACAGCTCTCCCCAGCTACCCGAAGCGTACAAAGCAAGCAACTACCTGCATAACAATACCGTTAACCCCTTAGTAGTTAGTTAGCGTTCTGGCGAGGTGCCAGTTCTCGATTATCGACCAGCGCCCTTCAGAAGTACTCATATCTCCCTGGAGATTTTCCCCCATCTCTCATCACTGTTACAAGTGCATGTCATGCATATCATGAAAACTACCCTAACCATATGTATTATCCAACTTCAACACCCCGTAACACGGTGGAACTCTGCCTACCCCCTCACGGGGCCCCTCTCCCATTTTCTTTTTCAATTTCAGAGAAGTCGTTGCAGACTTGGATTTAATCTCGTTACAAATCACATAATCGGCCTGGTTGTTCATTAGATCAGGCCGGGACATTCCAATAAGAAATACGGGGATTTCTCTTTCCAGGAGAAAGTTTCAACTTGTACGAAGCCGGGGACAGTGCAAGGCCGGGAGCCGCTTTAGAATCAAAGGGAAAGGCACGATCACCCTGTTAGCTGAAGCTAGCAGGAGAGTTTCCGAAAGGCTAACTTGACACTGTCATTTTAAGGAGGAAATGAGATTAAGCCAATTACCCCAGTCTTGTCTAGTGTCGAGTTTAGGACTCATTAAGGAAGTGATAGGTTACAGGCAAACCATAAAGGAGAGAATTAGTGAGCGGATTACTGCAGTAATGTCACTTCATGTTTTGGCCAAGGCAACATAATCCCCGTCTAGAACTATCCATATTTTTCAAACTATAAACAAATGCCTGTTTTTTTCTTCTCACTACTTTTAACATTCTATAAAAGCACTCGAGACATTATAAATGTATTAGGCGCTGTATAAATCCAGACTGTTATATTGAATTACTGTTTTGAAGATGCTTCAGAATACATTAATTCCTTTGTGTAACACCAGTTTTGTTGAAAGGTGTCATACTGTTATTGTTATTTTAAAATAGGTTCATATTATTAGGGTGCTACATCTAATGGAAACCTGTGAAGTATCCTGTATTACATACATATCTCAGTTTGAAATCTTATTTGCTTCTTAAGATGGCCCTATTTTCAGTTTGATTGTGTGTCTATGCCTCCATTGGGCTCAACATCATATAGGCTTGTTTAGAACTTCAGAAATGGCGTTTTAAACTGCGGGGAAAACCCCCACCATGCACATATTCACTGAGCTCTATTGTTATAAGATACAGAAACGTGAAGTGTATCACACTTAATATCATCATTTAAAAAATGCTGCAGTTTGGCCACATCATATCTGAACGAGCTTCAAGGGGTTTCGTGTACATTAGCCCCACATTTTATTCCCATATCACCCCCCCCCCCCCCGAAAAAAAACAACAATAAACAAACAAAAAAATCAAGAAATCTTGTACAGTTGAAAGTGCATAGAGACCCTAAAAGTTTTAGCAAAAGAATTTGTTTGTGGAATAGGCCGGATTAAAATGTGACAAAAATATGAGGAAAATTTTGACCTTTCAACTTATGTTTGGATATCTTCCCTTCCTTTGTCTCTCAAATATGACGTCAGCTTCTAAAAGTAGACTATGACATAAGGTATGTCACATAATGCATCTGGATGAATGACAGATTCTTTGGTAAACTCGGCAGCAAGCAGCAGCCCAGAATCAGCCGACAGTTCGATTCGACAGGAAAAACAAAACTCTGAAAGTTTGGAGGAGGGGGCAGGAAGAAGGAGTTAGTCACCCAATTTGGGTTTAAAAATAGGATTTAATACGGGACTTGATCTTGTGCTATAAATGCACGGATATTATAAAAAAAGTATCGTAATTGCTCGCTGGCATTTTGCCGAGCTTAGAAGATGTTTTGATTGAGGTTAAGAGCTATGAGACAAAGAGAAGACAGAAACTTCTGGGTTTTTAAGAGTTTTGATAACTTTGGAGCCTATAAGATTGGAAATGTACATGTACAGTGTGAATGCTGAACAAAGGCTCAAATAATTAAAGTTCGTTGGCAACTTTTTTTATTGTCAATAGTACTGTAATTGGAGGAGCATATTGTAGTAGATGTTTTTTTAAAGAAATCTGTGAAGTTTTCATTCCACTTGACATTGGCATAGTTACTCAATCATTTCTTTGTCTGTGCGAATACTTATGTTTATAAACTGCATAAAGCTGCGATGTTGTATTGCGGTTACAATTGAATGTTGTGTTGCCATGCCAACATCGTCAACAACAAACAATGATAGGTGGAAAATCACCGCCCCGTTTTGAACTGGAGATGACACCGCGTCCCATCCTTAGTGTTAAGGATTGTTAGGAATTTATCATTTGTTCATTTTTAGTTTCATTTTATTTATTTATTTCTATGTCTGTCTTTCTCTCTCTGTCTCTCTCATAAGTTGAATGAAGCATGAATGTTCAATTACATTGTGAATGCCCCCCCCCCCTCAATCCCCTCCTCGATCCTCCCAAATAAAAGAAGTAACTTTAAATCAATTTCTTATCCCATCCCTGGGGCTGAACTTTATGCTGTCTTTGTGATGCCTTTGTGACGAGAGACAAGAATACAAATGTGATGAATTCCATTACCGGCCTGCATGAATCCCCAACTAGTGATCAATTAGCCCTGGCGTCCATTCAGCACTTTCCAGCGTAATAAGCAAGAAATATGCAGGCAATGATGATGAAAGCACTTTTGGGGGAATTGAGCAAACATAAATTATGGTGGCCCTGAAGGGACATCGCGAATAGACTAAATCGTGAAAAATATGCGATAAAATTCACGATATCGTCAATTTTATCGCATATTTTTCACGAAGAAATTCACGAAATTGACGATATCGTGAACTTTATCGTGAACTTTTCACGATGAAATTGACGATATCGTGAATTTTATCGTGAAAAGTTCACGATATAAAGTTCACGATATCGTCAATTTTATCGTGTACTCTATCGTGTACTCTATCGTGTACTCTCCTGACGGGCGCTTCGTAAACAAAACCAGCCCTAGCTGGGGGAGACAGAGAGAAGGAAAAAAGGGAAAGGGAAAGAGAAGATAAAAGGAAAGAAAGAATAATAAGAAGAAAAGAGGGAAACGGGGGGGGGGCGAAGGGCTCTTGCCTCCTCCTCACTCCCCCCCCCCCCGCCAAAAAATAAATCAGAGAGAGAGAGAGAGAAGGGAAAGGGAAAGGGAAAGAGAAGATAAAAGGAAAGAAAGAAGAGGAAGAAGAACTGGCAACGGCAGACTGTTGTACGCTGAATGGGCCTTGGCGGGGGGGACCCGGGGATCTGGCACGGGCGAGTGGGTTCGTGCGTCTCTGGTCTCTCTGGGAGCGGACATGTGTAGAATTTGATGCACGTTGATGATGGTCCATTATTTAATTTGTACTGGGAATCTCGCTCAACAAGCCTAGCTTCTCTGAGATTCCCTTTTTTCCCCTCTCAGTTAAATCAAGCAATTTAAAATATGTTGTTTAATTCTCAAACATAAATGTACTTTGTAAACTTATTTGATTACGAACATACTTGTCAGTTTTTCGTTACTTGTATAATTCATTTGTTCTATTATATATTGTATTACTGTATGGTTTATATATGTCATTTAATTTGTGGATATTTGAGTGGAAAATAAATAAATCAAATCAAATCAAATCAAATCAAATCAAGAAGAAAAGAGGGAAACAGGGGCAAAGGGCTTTTGCCTCGTCCCCCCGCCCCCCGCCAAAAAATAAATAAGAGAGAGAGAGAGAGAGAAGGAAAGGGAAAGAGAAGAAAGAAAGAGAAAAAACGAAAAAGAGGGAGAATAGGAAAGAAAGGAAAAGAAAGAAAAGAAAGGAGGCAAGAGCCCTTCGCCCCTGTTTCCCTCTTTTCTTATTCTTTTTCCTCTTCTTTCTTTCCTTTTATATTTTCTTTCCCTCTCCCTTCTCTTTCCCTTTATGGCGAGAGGGGGGAGGGGGAGGTAAGAGCCTTTCGCCCTTCCCCCGTTTCCCTCTTTTCTTCTTCTTCTTCCTCTTCTTTCTTTCCTTTTATCTTCTCTTTCCCTTTCCCTTTCCCTTCTCTCTCTATCTCTTATTTATTTTTTTGGCGGGGGGGGGGGGGGGGGGGGGGAGGTAAGAGCCTTTCACCCTTCCCCCGTTTCCCTCTTTCCTTCTTCTCTTCTTTCTTTCCTTTTATATTTTCTTTCCCTTTCCCTTTTCCTTCTCTCTCTCCTTATTTATTTTTTGGCGGGGGGGGGGGGGGAGTGAGGAGGAGGCAAGAGCCCTTCGCCCCCCCCCCCCCCCCGTTTCCCTCTTTTCTTCTTATTATTCTTTCTTTCCTTTTATCTTCTCTTTCCCTTTCCCTTTTTTCCTTCTCTCTGTCTCCCCCAGCTAGGGCTGGTTTTGTTTACGAAGCGCCCGTCAGGAGAGTACACGATAGAGTACACGATAGAGTACACGATAAAATTGACGATATCGTGAACTTTATATCGTGAACTTTTCACGATAAAATTCACGATATCGTCAATTTCATCGTGAAAAGTTCACGATAAAGTTCACGATATCGTCAATTTCGTGAATTTCTTCGTGAAAAATATGCGATAAAATTGACGATATCGTGAATTTTATCGCATATTTTTCACGATTTAGTCTATTCGCGATGTCCCTTCAGGGCCACCATAATAAATCAGGGTCTAAAGACAGTGCAAGCGTGATGAGCCGTCACCGCCAATAGAATTTCTCCCCATAGAAGGACGACCGGTCTAATGTTAGATCACCAGCCACCCGCGACAAATAGTTCTCATTGAAACTGACTTTTCCCCTGATTTTCAGGCAAGCAGCGGTCCGTAGCGATCCGTGAAGGAATGTGGATTGACTTTGCATGCCATTAGCTGTTCCCCTTTTATCCTGCTCTGTTTTTCGTCACAGGAGTCCGCTTTGTTTGCATACCGTTATTATCAGCTAATATTTGACTCCAAAAAGAGAAAGATTATTTTTGAAGAGCGTATGGTTGAACCGTTCACACATGGCATCAGATTGTTATTTTGAAACCTGTTTCTTTATAAATCATTCCTGTTTGCTCAGTAATTTGAAACTTCATAAAATGGAAGTGGCATTTTTGTTATAGCTTAACCTTTTTTCCTTAAAACTAACATTCTTTTTAACAATATTCAGAGTGTCATGATGGGCTGATCATCAATAATTTGAACACCATGTTGATATTTGCTTGTAATAAAGGAACTTCTATTCATTCTCTGATTGGTGTTTCAAATTGTTGGTGACAACTGTATCTCAAGTTAAGAAATTTCCCTTATCACTTGTTTTTTGCCTTGCTGTTTAACAAGTAGAGTTAGATTTTTTGCACCATTTCATGATTTTCTTGAATTCTCAAAAATGATCAAAAGTACCGTTTAAAATTCACTGTGTACAAATTTATCAAATAAATCACTTTTGTGTGAATGTATGCTGTGTTCATAGGGGTGTTTCACAAAGATCCTAAATTGAACTTATCTCTAAGTTGGACTTAAACAATTATGAAAAGCCGTAAGCATCCTTGAAAATATTTTGTAAAAGTTATTTTAAAAGGCATAAAATGTTGATTCAAATCATTCATATTTTCTATTATCATGGAAGATTCATGTTCTTGATGTGGAATTTATGAAAAGTCTAAAATACTTCAATTTTCGCTTTTGAATGTATTTCATTATAAGGCTACAAATGGCTCTACATAATATTTAAGTCCAACTTAGAGATGAGTTCAACTTAGGATCTTTGTGAAACACCCCCCTGATTGAGTGCCGTCCATATAATCAACCTGCATGCATATAAATCTTGTGTGATGTGAATGCAGCCAGGCTCCATTGTATCACACTATTAGCACAGTTGTCACGATCGGGTGGGTGGCAAACTTCCTGTTCTCCACAAGAAATTTGTTTACCGGTTCGCTCGACATCGCACTTTACTTTGTTCCTTACACGCGCCCTTTAGCCTGCGAACCGCTCCCTATCACAAACGATATCCCCCATTCTCATTCTCTACAGATAGACTCCCACAAGATACAAAGATGGGGTTGCGCGACACTTGCTACTGCAACAGTTGCTCCAGAATTACCTACAAACAAATTCTTAAAGCCCCACTGTACTTCTTATAGCTACTTGCGCCCTCTATAAAGCAAACAATGCCTAATCGGTGCCTGTTGGTCCCCCATGATCCTCTTTTTTTATGTTGATTGAGAGCTGAGTCGAAGAGATAACCACCTGTCAGTGACTTCGCTGGGTGGTCTTATCCCTTCTGGCCAAACTAGTACAGACAGCCTTTAAAAGAATTCTTTACTTTAATCCAGTATTTAACAATAACCCTAACCCTAAATGTAAATGTAACTTCAAACCAAATTCCACCGCTAAACCTAGCCCTTTTGACGAAGAAAAAAAGCGTAGAGTGATTGTCGCAGGAGCAAATATCAGGGGCCCTTTTGACAATGACAAATGACAAAAATCATTGAAAAATCTGCTGATAACCAATTAGAAGCCAGGATTTCAGTAGCTTATAACAAAAACTGTCATTTGTCACTGATGGCAAGTTTTGTGAAACGCCCCCTAGGTCACCCATCGAACAATGCCCCTGTCCTCTTTTCTACCGGAAATCCCTGCTTCTTCCAAAGATGGAGATTTTCACGGTGATAACCAACTATCTTCTTTAGTGAATGCAGAATGCAATCTCCGGAATTGATAACCATCTTATCTTAATAGGATCTGCTTAAATATCAATTACTGCATGTTTTGAAGTGAGAAATTGAGTGTTGATTTTGACACTGTGTGGGTCCAGTATAAACGACGCCGCATTGATGAGCAAATACATATTTATAGAGTCATGGTTATTTGACTTCATTATTGAAAGGAGTTGCTTTGAATTTGCACAGATTAGGCTTCTAGGTTCACCCACCTATCTAGGGGTATTGTGACAAATTTGATATGAATTTTGTTTGATGCGTGCCTAATAGTATATTGCCTCAGGTATTCCTTGACAAGTAACATATCTCCTATATATTCATCTCATTTTGGTGTTGATATTAACAAAATTAGCCTTGTAGCCCCTAACATGATGAGTTTTTATGTTCTGAACAAAAAGAAAGAAATCTTAGTTATTTCTGCAGATGATGTAGGCTTTCATTCTGTTTTTTAA
The DNA here is from genome assembly GCF_000002235.5 of Strongylocentrotus purpuratus. Classification (NCBI taxonomy): domain Eukaryota; kingdom Metazoa; phylum Echinodermata; class Echinoidea; order Camarodonta; family Strongylocentrotidae; genus Strongylocentrotus; species Strongylocentrotus purpuratus. The sequence continues at coordinate 34,837,059 of NW_022145607.1, read as the reverse complement.
AATAATTTTAACTTAAAATTCATTAATTTAGAAATTTCATTTTGTACTTGAAGATGAGGATGTGGGTGTTATTTCTCCATCCATACAAGACATTTTAAGAAAAGTGAAACATGTTGAGTCAATCCATTAAAGGTAAAGACCAGTATTGGAAACGCCCCAATTTCAAAAAATGAAATGAAAGCTCTCACTACCAATCATGTGAAAGAATATGTTTTGACTAATACATGATGATAAAAAATTTGCCGGGAAAGCACTTACTAATTCATATATTTGGTAAATTTGTTTCTCTCATGGTCTATGAGAGATATAGGGTAGTCCCATATACATCTTTGTGTGTATAGTGCTTGTAACTTTACGAAGAATGGGCCAAATTTCTTATCATTTTGATGACTCCAGAACCTTGCATATGCTAGATGCTAGATGATCAACCTTTTCTGATCGATTCCACAACGTTTCTTTCACAATGCAATTGCATGACCATAACTGGTCTTTACCTTTAAGAAACAACATGAATCCAACTTCAATCAAAATCAATATTTCCAACTGGAACCAACTCAGATATTAAGCATTTGTTCTGGACTAGTAAATGTACTTTTCTAATTGCCAACCAGCGATTACTGCGAATCCCTTATTCCTATTCCTGTAGATTTCCCTAATCCCGTTGTTCTGGTTGGTTTTCCTTTTTGTGGCCAATTGAAGGATGGAGGGGCTTTGGACGGCTCATAGTGATCTGCAAACCAGGCATCTTTGGCAGAGGAAATCGTTGCCGAGTTGATTCCAACTTAGCAAGCCATTTTTTAAAATATGGCCTACTGTAGCAGCAGCGTTATGGTCACAAAAACGGTTGTCCACGATCTAATACGGTACCAATCTAAATATTCATATCTTGTGGGGACATGAGACTTGACACAAACCAGAGTCTGCAAAAAGGCCCCCCCCCCCCCCCCACAAAAAAAAAACCCAAAAATACACTGCAGACTCCCAAATTTTGAAATTCAAACAATGAATCTAGTGGATATAATTACAATCCTAAAAATAAGAACCCAGACCCCTATAAAGATGAAAGAAGATGGTGTAGACTGTGGTAGAGCCATAGGTTAGAAAGGTATTGTATTTCATGAAATATAAAACATGATATGAATTTTTGTATATGTTTCATATTAGGGGATAATTTTTCACAGTGCTCGATTAAGTTGTTCATTACTCGTTACCAATGTAATGGTTTCAAATCACTATATTTTTAAAATCGAATAACTATAGCCTTTTCCATTTAAAACAACTGTCAATCCACCTTGTACTTTACTATTTTGAACCGCATGTACCAAAGCTTACATTTTATAGGTTTAATACAGTGATGTATCCCTTTAATGCAGGAATCAAGTTTTAAACTACTTTTCATCACCTCCAAATGAGTCAGTGATTTGAGCTCTTTCATGCAGGCTCTTAGAACCCTGGATAGCCAGTCATCCAGGGTGCTTTATACTTCAGCCTTAAAGGTACTATGTCCCATTTGCAGGCCAAAGAATGAAAAAGTTAAATTCCAACTGCATTTGAAAGATAATACTAAGTTAGAACTTTCCTAAAAAAGGTATGGCTTGAAAATGTCTTCAAGTGGGGAAAAAATGACTATCAGTTGTCAAATCAACTTTAGGGCTATAGAGCCCAAAAGTAATAGTCTTGATTTTCAGACAATTGTACCGAATGGTCATACGTTTTATGCTGTGCAAAGATTCAATCAGTTTAATCTTGGCCATCACAAGAAGTGGGTTATTGATGTAGACAAATGCCCATGTACCCTTTACAACTCTTTTCATGTATGTTATTACCAAAGAAGAAAAAAGGCTAGTCAGTCACTCAATAGTGTCTGACAGTGAAGTCTAGCAAGTAAACAGGTTCCCTTGCATAATTTGAATATGATGACACTGCTAACGTTTAAATTTCACAGATAGGACATACATGACATATTCATAATTCCTGCAAAGTTCTACAGAATTTGAGGTTGGCTGCAAAAGGGACATAGTACCTTTAAACTGGCACACTCAATCTGGTACTGAGTAATATGTATTACACAGACTTATACTTGATCAGAATCTTTATTTAGCATGGCCTATATGGAAAACCATGATGGTATTCAAATGTGTGACTATTACATTGTATATTATCCAGGGTGGTTTATACTTCAGCCTTAGAACTGGCCTACTCAATCTGGTAGTGAGTAATAGGTATTGCACAGACTTTATTCGCCTACAAATGTACTTGATCAGAATCTTTATTTAGCATTGCCTATGTGGAAACCTATGGTGGGATTCAAATGTGTGATTAACTAAGACTTGTATGATTATTAAAGATGAAGTTGAGTGCTGGTCATGCGATTGCATTGTGAAAGAAACGTTGCGGAATTGATCAGAAAAGGTTGATCATCTAGCATATAAGTATTGGTGTGTACTGCAAGGTTTTGGAATCGTCAGAATGATAAGAAATTTGGCCCAGTCTTGGTAAAGTTACAAGCACTGTACACAGAAAGATGTATATGGGACTACATGGACAAAATTGATCTCCCAATAGCACCAATCAGTTGATATTCTATACTTACATGAAATTCATGAAATGCTTTTTTAAAATTACATTTTATTTTTTGAGGGGTATAAGTGACTATTAATTAATCATTGCATTCACCTGTTCTGACTTCCAGTATTTTAATATTTAGAAGGCGGGTTGCATTTGTCAATTGTCGACATGTTAGGCAAGCCTTATGCAAGCTTTATTGACACTAAGGCTAACTACCATAGGAGAGTAGTGCATGCAATATGAATATACCTTCGGAGTATATATCTGGAGCAGGTGATTTGCAATTATTTATCCCAATCGCGGCCTTGACTGACAAATTTTCCTCCTCCTTCGAAGAAATGAGGGTAAACGATTGCATATCCTAGTTAAAGTATCAGAAAGAATTGACCATCAAATTGATATGGAGCAACGACAATAGAAGAACTAGAAGTAATGTGCAAACGTTTCGTTTGACGTAAGCGACCTCAATTTACTCAATAAATTACATATGCTCAATTTGCGATCCGACGCTCTATTGGTAGGGCAGTGCGTAGGGACACACGCGATCGGTCGGAATGTTTGTAGAATCTACGCAAGTGGTTTTGACCTACTTTTGGCTGTCACCAAGCATGATGATTAAAGGGAAAACCCTTGTAATACGTTCATGTATATTATGAAAGCAGAAAAATAAGATAAACAGAATGGTGAAAGCTTGAAATAAATCGGACCAATAACAAGAGAGTTCTGAATGTTTGAAATATGAGATCACTAAGTCTATGCGAATCTCAAATTGGCAGTTCGATTAGTGGATATGTGAAGTAGTTGTGAATGACCCTCCCTCCAATTTGTCATGTACAAAAATTTAGTCAATTATTTTTGTCTCCTCATTTTGTTGCCCAATTTTATTCAAACTTTCCCCAATCTACTACTTCTCTGATGTTTCTGCTTGCCTCAAGAGTAGTTTGCTATTAAGGTTGTATTTCCCTTTAATGGAAGCTGGAATAAATGAAGCACCTTGGCGGCGTAATAGGGATGTATGAGGCCTCGACCATGGTCCACCACGATGGTTGGTGTTCAAGGTGGCAATTTATCATTGCCTCATCCCCTACGTCAATCTCACCTCGACGCTTGATACCGGTTACATATTGAGATGCAGAGATGTAGATATGCAACTGGCTGTGGTCGCAATCGGTGTCAATATTTCATGTGTCATCATTTGATGTAATTCAGTGAGAATGAATGAGAGTGAGATCTGTTAAAATAAGTATGGAATCCTTTGTATTCCCCTCTTTTCTTTCCCAGTGAATGACTTGAAATCATTACTAGCTAGAGGATGATTAAAGTTCTGTTGAGCAAGAGGCAAGCCGTGCCATGCATCCTTTATTCCTACTCCATCTCAGGCTTTATCCTCTCTCTCTCTTTCTCTCTCTCTTCCTTTCTCTCTCTCTCTCTCTCTCCCCCTCTCTCTCTCCCCCTCTCTCTCTCCCCCCTCTCTCTCCCCTCTACCTCTCTCCCTCTCTCCCTCTCTCTCCCCTCTCTCTGTATCTATCTCTCTATCCCTCTCTCTTTCTCTCCCTCTCTCTCCCCTCTCTCTGTATCTATCTCTCTTATTCTCTCTGTACTTCTCTATCTCTCTATCCCTCTCTTTCTCTCTCTCTCTCTCTCCCTTTCTCTCTCTCTCTCTCTCTCTCTCTCTCTCTCTCTCTCTATATATATATATCTTTCTCTCCCTCTCCCTCTCCCTCTCTTCCTCACCCTTTTCCTCTCCCTCTCTCTCTCTCCCCATCTCAATCATTCTCCATGCCGCATGAGACTCAAGCTTCTTATATTAAAATGTCAAGGCCTGCTACCATGAGCTAGCTCAGAATGGATACATAATGGGGGAGAGAGAAACTGAACTATGAAATATGAAGATCATGGTCTTTATAATGACACCCTTATAACCCCTTTCATATTCAATACCCAAGTGGGTTTAATCCGGGCTCGATCCGGACCCAGAGGCTAAATTGAACTGTATCAGAGAAACTGAACTGTGAAATATGAAGATTGGGTCTTTCTAATGACACCCTTATAACCCCTTTCATATTCAATACCCGAGTGGGTTTAATCCCGGCTCGATCCGAACCCAGAGGCTATATTGAACAGTTTCACTTCGCAGCTAGCTTGCGCTTGATATATTTGCCCCTTCCCAAAGAGGTTGACGGAAGATAAGTCTTTGTATTATTCTTGTTACCCACTGACCCAATGCAGATTTCAATTTTCAAAGAATCCTTTGTCGACATGATCTGTTTTATGGTTGAAAAATTAATCTTAAAAGATAAAAAGTTGTCTTATCAACTTCATGGACACTTAAACAAATCTTCCATCTATAGATTTTCACTGTCTCGCCTTATGAATTTCTCCGTTTACAAACTGAAGCAATATTGATGGTAATTTCATAATATAAAAGAGATAGATGATGAAAGGATTTTGGGTTGGAAGTGCATCGAGCACGCACCACCCATGATATATCCTGTAAGTATCATATTACCCTTATTAATACCTGTCTCCATCCTCTCCCTCTCGATATGAAAATCCAATAGAGGATCCGTTCCAATTATCCATGCACTTATCAAAGAAAAAAGCTCTTTAAGAAAGTCAGCAACCTCCCCGCTCGCTCACTCTCTCTGTCTCTCTTTCTCTCTCTCTCTCTCTCTCTCTCTCTCTCTCTCTCCGTTGCTTTCTATTTGTCTCTTCCACTCCCCACTTTTCACTGCTCCCTCTCTTTCTCTCGCTCTCCCTCTCCATCTTTCTCCTAAAATATTAAAATTCAATTTAATATCTCCTATTATTATCATCACAATTATCATCACAATTACGAAAGAAATTATTAAAGAGCTTTAAAATTATCAAGCTCACATCTCTATCCTTGTTCTACCCCTCTCTTTCTCTCTCTCTCTCTCTCTCTCTCTCTCTCTCTCTCTCTCTCTCTCTTTCTCTCTTTCTCTCTATCTATCTCTCTGTCTGTTCTCTTCTCTTGCTCACTCTCTTATCCTGTCCAAATCTCACCTTCTTCTATCTCTTCCACCCTCTCTCTTCCCTCTTTCCTCTGCCTTCCCTCTGCCCTCTTTCGATCCTCTCTCTTCCCTCTCTCTTCCTGCTGCCTTCTCTTTCTTCCCTCTCTCTTCCCTCTCCCATCTCTTCCCTCTCCCATCTCTTCCCCCTTCTTCCTATCTCCTCTCCTCACTCCCTCCTACACTCTCCATTCTCCCCCTCTGTTCCCATCTCTCTTTGATTCAATCGCCCGGCCTCTACAAGCCTCTACAAGCCTTCAATTGTGCATCTCTAAGGCACTGCCAAGGCCACAACGCCGCCTCTTGCCTCGCTACGTGATCAGAGACATGTTACGATAGCGAAAGCGATAGCGAAGATCATGCCCGTTGTATGATGCACCTCAATTATGCAGAGGAATTATCTTCCCATTTTTGCCGCCCTAGAACTTTCCTAGCTGACAAAGCCCAAGACGTCATGCTCTTCCTCCGGTTCCTGTGTTTTAGGGGACCAACATGGGTGCATAATTTATAATAGTGTCATGGATGGCTGGTGCGAGACACATCAACGAATTAGGAAAACGGCATGAACTCTGAGCCATGTCACGTAACAGAAAAATGAGGAATTGAAATTGAATGTTATCAATATTAAAGAAGTATAAATAAAAGAAATGACAGTGTTGCTTCAGTAGATACATTATTTTGCATCTTGTTATATTATGCATTATTAGTATGCGTAAGTCTAGTATATCTACGACTTAAGCACCAGTCAAAGATTGCTTGTCAATTCAATTCACTCCGTCCTGTCAAGGTTGACTTATGCAAGGTTGACCTATAGGGTTAGGATTAGGGTTGTAGTTGGGTTTAACGTTAGGTTTTATTATTAATAACTAAATAACTATAACCTGAAAGTCTTCTTTTCCAATCCATGCGAGTTTACACGATAAATAGCACAGAATAGCAATATAGGTTTAGGGTAAGGGCTACGGATATTGTTAATTCAAGGGTAGAAGTTAAGAACTCTGTTAGTGTAGGAAATTGCAGAGGAGCAAGTGTCGGAGGATCAAGTACCGTACAACCGTCTGTTCAGACAAATCCCAGTATAACAGTTTCCAGGGGTCATGCAGACTCTTTGTAAAGTACTTATTATTATCATCATCATTACTAAAGATAACTTGAAGCAAAACTGAAACTTGATAGGGCTTGAAAGAATCCAACAAAGGAGAATACTTTCAATGTATTATGGAAACTGAAACAAGGCTAATTGATCCTTCTTTTGACCACTTCAGATTGCGGTTATCAAAAATCCCATATGTTCAATATCTTTTCTTTATTGTTGTCTGCTGCCTATTGAAAGTCAAAAGAATGTCAATTCTGTTCATGAATTAACGCTTTTCTGGCTCGAAGCATATTAATTGTTCTTTCTCATGTTTTGCATCAGGGAAAATCTGAAGATCAGGCCTTTTTTCCCCTTCCAAACAAAATTCTTATTTCTTCTATTGTTTCAATTTTTGTTTAAATTTTAATAAAGAGCCCTCAGCCTCATGATTTTGTTCTCCTTATCATCTGTAAATGAAATCTGTCATCTAGAATCCATCCAATTTCAAATCCAATATCAATTTCAATATAAAATCCGACACATACAGTTTTAATGCACAACTCTGCTTCCTCTATCTCACCTGTAGTAAACTGGGAAATTGAACTTGAAAAAATGGGGGGGGGGGGGTATTTATTGTATGGGATTGAATTTTTTTGAAATTTAATCTGTTTGGAGCCAGAAGGGTGTTAACTCATATACTTTGACACAGAGTTAACTCTTTTCTTACTCTGAACAAACCGTTAGACTTCTATCCAAGAGTAGGGCGGAGGAATTGCAAATCAACCAATTATTCATTTACTTGGTCCACCCCGACGATGCAAATTGAACCAACTCTTCCCGTTCCCATGTAAGGCAATACCAAAAACTGAGGCTGGGCTGTAATTCACCTTGTGAGGGATGCGTAATAATCAAGTTGTCTTAGCGACTGAACTTCAACTTTGCTCCATTTCTATTGTTTTTTTTTGTTTCATCCTGGGGAAGAAGTGGCTGTCAGATGAGTACGGTAGTCTACTTTTGCAGACCCTGTGGTGACACCTGGCCGCTCGATGCAGACCAGGGCCCTGTTTCACTAAACTTGATATTTATTTATTTATTTATTTATTTATTTATTTCTAATATTTTGACAGGGTAGCCCATTCACCAACAAGTAGTGATCTTCCATGGGGCCCTGAATGAACATATCAATGACAAGTTGCGATAGTTGAAATAAGCTACTGAAATCGTGGCATCTGATTGGCTGAGGGGAAAGTGGTCATAGAATTTAAGCATTTGTTATTGATGACAAGTTTTATGAAACCGGGCCCTGGTCTTCAGTACTAGCTTGGTGAGATGAAGATGCAGTGTTCCGATGTATGCTCAGACATATATGCTCTGGCAGCGATTGCTCTGGGCTTTATTTTGTCACAGTTATAGGTTTAGGGTTAGAGTTGTATTTTGGGTTATCGATTAGGTTTAGGTTATGGTTTATCTTGCAGTGCTGGGCTTTATTTATAAGTCATCTTAATCTGTTAACCTATATTATGATTTAGACAAATTTTACTTAATAATAAAAGTGCCTGTGCTTGTAAACATTGCCTGTGCCACTGGCAAGATTCTCTGGCTGCACATAGAGTTGTGCATGTTCAGAGAAGTCTCCTTTCCAACAGTCACTTCAGAATTTCATTTTGATCCCTGAAGAATTATGGCATTTGAACATTAATTTTTTTATCCAGAGAATTAACGTGGCTGGAGATTCTCCTCGGGTTACAGACTGACGCCTGATTTTATCTTCAGAATTTAATCGGCTAAATGTCCGATGAAGAAGACCAACTGTACCCTGTATTGATATTGATCGGTCGTGCTTCATTGTCAGACCCAACACCTAGTGAAGCATCGCTGGACGACATACGGCCTGCCTGACTGAACAGTTGGATGACCACTGACCGTGATTAATGATCGGGCGTCCTACTTTCTCTCTTTGACAGTCCCCTAAATAACCTCCCCTCCAGGCTTAGGGAATTTTATTTCCAATTAAAATGATGATGCGTGTAACTTCGTCCGAAATTGACTGGTACTGTCCATTGTTCAATTAGATGCGTGATTTGGGATGGTATACACATTCCGCGATTGGTCCAACTCCCGTTTTAAAGCGAGGGGAAAACACACTTTGCCTGGAAGCAAGGCTAGCTAACCCAAATTAAATATTTATGATAGATGGTGAGAAGTGACGCTCATATTGAAAGTAGGTTAGGGGGTCAAATCATATGACCTTATGCATAGGATATAGGTCTTTACTTGGTCATACATGTAAATATTAGTACAGTCAAGCTACCAATGTTGCACTTTTCTTATTTCATTGAAATTGATTGTTATTTAATAATTAACTTGAATTTAACGAGCTTGACTTTTGTAACGATTATGGAAGTATAAGCTGGTGGTAATTTCCTTTAGATTGTGAAGTTATTCATTGCAGACAGACTCGAAGTAATTAGCTCTTCAGATGCTCTCAGTATTGAAAAGATTACCAAGAGTACCCTGTCTCCATATTGCCTGTTAAGAGCAGAACGACTTTCAAGGCTCGTTCAGATACAATGAGACGAAAGAAGTGGTGTTTTATGATGACATAGGGTGTCATACACTTCACATTTCTGTGTCTTATAAAACAAAGCTCATTGCTTACCGGCAAGTCCATTTTTTGCGAAGGTTTACCGTGCCATAATATGCAGTTTAACGCCTTTGTGGCTCCCAACAGGCAACAGACGATATAATTATGAAACATAAGTCTGCATGTAGGTCGTGCGTACTGAAAGCGGACATTCTTCACTTGTGACTGCATGTATGCATTAATGGACTTTCTCAACTGACCCCCTTCTCACCCCCGCTGCCTGGCGACCGCTTCAAATCCCCCATCCTTCTCCCATTCCGGTCTTGAGTTATCTCAGCACTCAAATCCTCCCCAGCCATAGCCTATGTTCGTAAGAGATGCATGACGGAGATAGCACTGTGAATTATTCAAACACACATACAAATCATGATCATATCGGCTTATCTGTTTCAGAGTCAGACTGGCGTTACTCATGTACTACGCGACATGTGTAAACATCCTTCTGACTGTCAGCCTACATGTATGATATCGAGGGTTCAGTGACACAAAGACGTAACTCCATATTTTGCCCAAATGAGTATTTGATATCAAAATGTTCAGAAAAATGTGGGCTTTCCAGGAAACACAAAGACTTAACTCCACCCAACACCCCATTGAAGTCAATGGCTAGTGAAACATAGACTTCACTCCTTACGGCCCAAGTGCTCAGTGACACATAAACCGCTTTTTCTCAAAATTGCCGAAATGGAGTTACGTCTTTGCGTCACTGACCCCTGGATATGCTCTTGGTAATCTTCCTATTATATCTGTCTGAATCGTGTTTGATATTTCTTTAATTTGGATGCTGAGGAAGCCAAAATAGGTGACCCTTGTCTCACCTCTATGGCTCCTAGGTGTGCTGCGGATCCTATCCTATTGCTGTTCTCGTCTTCCGGCATGCGTTTATTTACGTGTAGCATTTGAAAACTGGTTGGTCATCGCCCGTTTAATGCTGAAAAATTCATATTCAAATGTTTGGATTGCATCAGCATTTTGCTGAAACGTGCAGAGAGATATTGATTTAAATGTCATACAGTTTGTATAAAAGTAAATATTATTTGGAAGAGACCTCAGGGAATGTTCTCTTTTCATGAAGTTGATCTGGGTTGAACTACATGTACATCAACAGCCCTTTTTTTATCTTTACTTGAAATTTAAAGTTGAAATCAATAGTTTATTGATAACCAAGATTTCTGCAGTTTTTTAATAAATATGATTAAGGCTAGTAAAATCATGGTTGTGATTATTATATCCAGATTTTATGATTGGACAATTTTTGAAGTTAATGTGCATTGTTTATACAGTATACATCTTTGCCAATGGTTAACATGGAGACGCAAATAACAAGGACGGGAATCAGTGTAAAACATACTTTTCTGACCCCAGGAGCGCTGTTAGGGTTTGGTATTGCATCAGTGTGATTTTCTCACAGTGATTTGAAGCTTTTTATTGTTATATTGAGAGAGAGCCTCTTTTTCAGTTTACCAGAGCTAAATCGGTCACTACTTCCCTGTATTTTCTTTTTTTGCTGATGTCAATATTTTCATGAAGCGTTAACGAACACCTTTAAAGGTTAGCTCTCTCTCGTGGCCCTGCCCGGTCCCATTAGTTCAGCGCTAGTTCAATACCATTTCTGTTCCCTCCTCCTCCTTCGTCCTAAACTCTGTGTCCTATTAAATCCATGGAATCAGGCCAAGCGAACAGAGGAAAAGGGAGCGATTTCTTTTACAGATGGGTGCCAGCAGAAGTTGATGTGTTCATTTTTAGCTCTCGTTCGTTCTCCCTCTTCTTTCCGTCCTGTTTCCCTCATCATTCTTTCTCCCGCTTTGTCTTCGTTCGTTCGTCCGACCGAGGTGGGATTGTGAAGCGGGACAGATTGAGTTCAGGCATGCTGCAGTTAACCCATGAACTCACGCTGTGTTCATACTACAGAGATTAATCGTATAGCTGTACGATTCTCATCTACGTGTGAAGCAGGACAGATTGAGTTCAGGCATGCTGCAGTTAACCCATGAACTCATGCTGCGTTCATACTACAGAGATTCACCATTTAGCTGTATGATTCTCATCTACGTGTGAAGCGGGGCAGATTGAGTTTAGGCATGCTGCAGTTAATCCATGAACTCACAAAGCATTCAGGCTACCCAAAGTCACTGTATAGCTGTACGATTCTCTAAAATTACCTAGTCCGAATGCTAATTAAAGAAATGTATATACTGTAACCTTATTAGCATCATTTTAAAATACTAAGATAAAAATAACTAAGAATATCAGGGTCCCACTCCAACCTGAATGCTATATCAATTGAAAATCGTACAACTATTAACTAGAGGGGGGTGGCTTATTGTATTCTTGCACACTTGATGATTGGCTAGCTGCCATGGCAATCAACCTTCAAAACCAGTTTCTACTTTCTTTGTACTATGTTTCCTTACATGATGTTTTTTCTAGTCTGTATGCTCCTTTCGTTTTAAAACAATTCTTTATACCACGTTTCTTTATACAACGTTTCTTTATACAACATTTCTTTATACAACGTTTCTTTATACAAGTTTTGTATAAGTTTCCTATAGTCTGGACAGGCCGTAAGAGGAAAGGCGATACTGCAGGAAGTCGGTAGAGATGGCCTCCTTTTCCTCTACTTCAGTGCGTCTCTCCATTTCCTGGGAACTTTCCCTTTCTTTTCCCGTTTCTTTTTTTGTAAGCTCTGTATACTGGTGCGACAGAGGATGCTGAGAGCCAGATGGGCATAGGATCAATGTCCTTCTGTATCTCAGGAAAATATACTTATTCTTTAGCGATTGCATTCTCTCTCTTTCTGACTCCCTCCCGTCCAACCTCCCTCTCCCTCCGTCCTCTGTCTCCTTCTAACCCTCTATTCCTCCTTCCTCTTCCTCCATCCTTCTCTCTTTCCCCTCTCCCTCTCCATCTCTTTCTCCTCCCTCTCCTTCCTTCCCTCCCTCTTTCCCTCCCTCTATCCCTCCCTCTTTCCCTCCCTCTATCCCTCCTTCCTCTCGCTCCCTCCCTCCTCTCTCTACCCCTCTCCCTCCTCTCTCTCTCTCTCTCTCTCTCCCTCCTCTCTCTCTCTCCCTCCTCTCTCTTTCTCTTCTCCCTCCCTTCTCCCTCTCACTCTCCTTCCTCTCCCACCCTCCTTCCCTCTCCTCTTTCTCTCCCTCTCTTTCTCTCTCTCTCTCTCTCTCCCCCTCCCCCTCTCCCTCCTCTCTGTCCCCTCTCCATCTCTTTCTCTTCTCCCTCCCTTCTCCCCATCCCTCCTTCCTCTCCTTCCCTCCTTTCTCTCCCTCCCTCCCCTCTCTCCCTCTCTTTCTCCTCTCTCTCTCTCTCTCTTTCTCCTCTCCCTCTCCCCTCTCTTTCTCTCTCCCTCCTCCCTCCTCTTTCCCTCCTCCCTCCCTCCCTCTCCCTCCCTCTCCCTCCCTCTCCCTCCTCTCCCTCCCTCCCTCCCTCCTCTCCCTCCCTCCTCTCTCTATTGAATTTCTATTCCTCTTCCTCCAAACCCGTGCACACACTCTCTCTCTTCAACCATCTTTTCAACCATCTTTACTTTCTCTTTGCTCTTTTCTTTCACTTTCAATAGTGTGACTCATTGCAATGAACATGACTTAACCAACTGATTTGGCATTGTCTGTTACGCTAAAGCAAATGCGCTATCAATCATTCTTGGCCTGAAAATAAATGTGTCATTTAGTCTGTATCAGTGTACTGATATATCAATAAAAAGATGTAAGAGGTACTTCTGCGTTGGTTATTTGCATGATGCCATTTCTGACTTGAGATAGGACAGCTATCGAACATATTCCTACAGGAATATTTCACGAGATTATTGCACGAAACTTTTCACTATTCACATAGGAATAATAAAGACTTAACTGGTTTCATCTGAAACTGTTCAATGAAACTGTGCATTCAGAGCCGGAAGGGCACTAACTTCCATATTACAGTAAATGGTTCAATGCCCTTTTGGCACCAAACAGACAAAATATAAGTTTCTGAGTGTATTTCTCTGGAACTTGAAGTGGTAGTTGATACTCGTGTGCGCCAGTGTGCTGCAGGCTGCAGCGACCCTCGGCAAACTCTTGAAACATAGCGCTCCTTGATCTCGACCCCAACATTCGAGAATGTTTCCTACTACGATCATGTCCTCCCATAAAGCAAATCAACCGCCTCTCGAGTGATTATCGTTTCTTATCTTCACAAACCTCGAGTCGATTTCGCACGCCAAAGAAAATCACCGGGCAGTGATACCCGTTCGACCCGATTTTGTTTCAACTCCCTTAATCCACAGCTCTCCTCCATTCTCCAAGTTCCGAACGATTAGCCGCAAGGAAGGTGAGATGAGAACGGGAGATAGACTCAAGAGGAAAAGAAGATGGAGGTCGCAAGAAGAAGGGGTCACTGCCAAAATGGAAGAAGACAAATTGAAAAATTGATGTGAGAGATCATAAAGGTTAATGAGGATATTGGTACTATGGGAGGGGGGGGGGGGTTAAAGATAAAGACCAGTTCTGGTCATGCGATTGCATTGTGAAAGAAACGTTGTGGAATCGATCAGAAAAGGTTGATCATCTAGCATATAAGTATTGGTGTGTACTGCAAGGTTCTGGAATCATCAGAATGATAAGAAATTTGGCCCAGTCTTGGTAAAGTTACAAGCACCGTACACAAAAAGATGTACAGGGGTATATGGGACTACGGACACGTGCGCGACACATGCGTTTTATATCTCACAGTCCAATAGATAAACTAATTTAGCAAATATATCAATAGTAGGCGGTTTCCCGGCAAATTTTTTATCATCATGTATTTATAGTCAAAACATATTCTTTCACATGATTGATAATAAGAGCTTCCATTTCATTTTTTGGAAATTGGGGTGTTTCCAATACTGGTCTTTACCTTTAACAAGTTTTGGGATACACAAAGTTGGTGAAATAGAAAGGTGACAAGAAGCGAGATAGAGAACAGAGTCAGAGAGAAAGAGAGAGAGAGAGAGAGAGAGAGTATTTACACTACTGGATAAAAACATAAAATAACGTTGGTGTTTGCCCATTTTGATTTTTGGTGAGTAGTGCTCAAGCGTGACTTGTTTAAAGGTAAAGACCAGTATTGGAAACGCCCCAATTTCAAAAAATGAAATGGAAGCTCTCATTACCAATCATGTGAAAGAATATGTTTTTGACTAATACATGATGATACAAAATTTGCCGGGAAACCGCCTACTAATTCATGTATTTGGTAAATTTGTTTCTCTCATGGTCTGTGAGAGATATAGGGTAGTCCCATATACATCTTTCTGTGTATAGTGCTTGTAACTTTACGAAGAATGGGCCAAATTTCTTATCATTTTGATGATTCCAGAACCTTGCAGATGCTAGATGCTAGATGATCAACCTTTTCTGATCGATTCCACAACGTTTCTTTCACAATGCAATCGTATGACCATAACTGGTCTTTACCTTTAATACTGTTTTGTATTGTATGAACAGGGTGTGATAGGCAATAGTGATTGAAATCATGACGGCTGTTCCTTCTCATTCAACCTGCCAATCAAACATCAAACATGATTGACAGGAGTTACCTTTTAGCATTGCATTCATATTGTAATATAGGCCCTATGTGTATTGTATAGTCTGCATGCACGGAATACTACTTGGCACATGAACATCAATGATTTCACAAAGCCTTGA
The DNA here is from genome assembly GCF_000002235.5 of Strongylocentrotus purpuratus. Taxonomy (NCBI): domain Eukaryota; kingdom Metazoa; phylum Echinodermata; class Echinoidea; order Camarodonta; family Strongylocentrotidae; genus Strongylocentrotus; species Strongylocentrotus purpuratus. Next base: position 34,822,059 of record NW_022145607.1, on the reverse strand, counting down.
GCCTAGCCTTGCATTTTCATTCTCTTGCTGTGTCAAGAGAAAATATAGTACAGGGCCTATGGAGTGCACTGGTCCGAGTAGTCTTGATAGTCTTATACATGTAGTTCAGACACTTTATTGCACATTGTGACCGACACAAGTTTGTGCTTACAAACTAGCCTATGTGTAGAGTCATACAATTGTGTATTGATGGCACAAGTTGCCAAGCCGCCTATGTTCATACAGTCCACCATAGTAGTCTGTAGTTCAGGCCTTAAATTTCGTCATTTTTAGGGCAAGGCCAGTTTGGCCTTGAGTACCTCATATTTTTAAGGGCACCAAGGCCAAAATATTTTTACAAAAAGGGCATCGAGGCCAAAATATTTTACAAAAAGGGCATCGAGTATGAGGCCAAAAAAATTGATTCTATTTTTGTTAGATGTCATGTGTATTTTATGAAACTTGTGCGGGATCAATTTCCCATGACTTTAGCACCAGCTTCTTCACAGAATGTATAGAGGTCTACGATACATACAAACAAGGCGGCGGCCCGCAAGCCTTAGATTTAGCAGCCAGGAGCAAGGGGCATTTTTTTTTTAAGTTGCCCTTTGCCACGGGAATTTACCAGAGCAAGGGGCAATTTTCCAAAAACAGATAGGCCCCTTATCTAATCATAAGTTCAAAGAGAGTCTACAAATGTTAATTTCATAATGTGAATAGATCGAACGATCAATTTAATAACTTTTTAATCTTAACAATATGAACAGGAAAAATTGATTAAGAACATCAAACTTGCACATTAAACAGTATTTTAAAGTAACTAAAAATATTGATGAGCAAATGAATAAATAAATTGTCAATTTCACAAACATCGAAAGTCAGAAGGACTTGGCAAGTTTACCGGGCCGGGTATCCCAAATCAAAATCGCACCTCACACACAAACCTTCCGCCACTCTCTCGGTAGTAGGAGCAAATTTGAAGAAATTATCTTTTTAACTGTTGTATAGAAAGGTCTAGATAGGCCTAACTAATGAAATAAGATGTAAAAATGTCCTTATAGACATTCGACAGCTGAAAGTGACACGCTCAGCTCAGTTGCGTAACGTGCATTCACGAAACCAAAATCGTTCCTCGCACACACACTCTCGCCACTTTTGGTGGGAAGCTGTCGGGCTGGAAGTTTGCCAGCGAAACCGATGCACCCTCGGAATTTTACCGGGACTCGAAACGTTCGTCTTGGGAAGCTGGCGGGGTAGCTTTTTGAAGCGAGGTCGGCTGGTGGCAAAATGAGAGTAACTACGATCGAGAACATCGTAGGTGTTCTTAACTTATTAATAAGATAATTCTAAATTCTATTTGAGATAAAATAATAAACTAGACCTACAAACAAACCTCGACAGATCTCTAATGACTATTTGAATGCTTGTTTATTTCTCCATTTGACGATTTGTTTTCTTGATCCTGGCCGGCCTGGTCTTCGATTTGTACGTAGGCACGTGCGTGTTTCAACAGCATGCACCATATGCATATCATGCGCTCGCATGAACGTACGTGCGCTAGCGCATTGCCTATATAATAACAAAGGGCGCATTTTCACGGCACTTACGCCTTATTAAAGCACTAAATACGAAGCTAGAAGAGAGCTCGTGGGCGGCAAACTGTTCGTGATTCGTGTATTTTTACTGTTCTAATAATTTATGGGCGCATTTTCACGGAAAACACTTGCGCCTTGCCGTCTAGTTTTAGATGATTATGGGCGCAATTGGTGGTTTTATGTGCGCAAATTTAAAAAAAAAAGGGCACGTCGAGTTGGAAAAAAAGGCACGTCGGCCAGTTTGAAAAAAAGGGCACGGCCTTTTTGGCCGTGAATTTATCTTTTTTTGGGAGGGCACCGCGGCCAGTCATAGGGGCATCGACGGCCTGGCCGTCGATGGCCGTCGATTAATTTAAGGCCTGGTAGTTACAGACTCTCTTTCATCTTTAAACAAAGTACAGGGTCTGGAGTATCAAGACTATCAATTTGCATTCAGTGGTCCTCTATAGTAGTTGTTCTTGCTATTTGAGACACAGTCATTGACAGTTTAGTCTCGGCTCATGTTGCAGTTGATTTTGTGCAAGCTGCAAATAGTGTCTGTGTTTGCAGACTATTTTCAGCCTGATATCCACTAGATATGACAAATAGATTGTTTCCTTGAATTCACTTTTGATCCGATCACTATATTTATTAGCCAAATTATGCTCATAATTCAATGTAATTAATTGTCTGGACAGTCCATGGAACTGTTTCTTATCGTGAGTGTAAAGAGACGTACCCCCCCCCCAACCTTCCAGATTTTAAAAAAAGTATGGTGACTCTAACCTTACCATTCAGAACTATAGTTACTAGCTATTATTGTGTAATACAGAAGTTCATATCACCTTTCAAATTGCACAGAGAATATCTTACACTGCATGTGATTTGCACTGTACCTCAAGCAAGCTAATATGAAACATGAGGACAAAATATATTCAAATTTCATATTTAAACAATTCATAATTGAAAATATAGCTCTCAGACATGAGTGTCGTTCCAATTTTTGACAGCAAAGTAAAACAGAACATTTCATTAAGTGACCTTTTCCTCGTGCGAAAGAGCTTTTCATATCGTGAAAATTCACAGTGGATCTTAATAGGGGCGAGGATAAAAGAAGTGTGAAACGAAAGAAGGGCAACTGAGCTGAAAACCGATGATGATGAAATTGGAGAGATACAAAAGAAGAGCGGAGATGGATGAAATACGAGAAGGAGCGAGGATCGGGGATTGAAAGAGGGCCGAAGTGCAGAGTATCCTCTGTCATCGCCGTGGCAGCCCCAGAAACGAAGACAAGATGGGCTACTGGAGGGCATTATTGTGTTACCCTGGCAACCAGACACTGGATGAGAGGTTTTGGTGGTGTGGCCATAAATCTTGATGGCTTTTTACCCAATATCTTCCTTCGCAAACCAAGCTGAATCAGTAAATCCCCATTTGCTCTGCCTTCACCCTTATCGGTTCTTACATCACTTCTTACATCACTCGGTAAAAGAATGAATTCCTTGATCGCTAGGTTAAAATAAGTTCAGTCTTGAATGAGGCTACAGTGGATTACAAAAATTGAACTGTTAATATAGGATGGGACAAGTACTAAAATGGTTCAACATAATGCTTTATGAATTTGATGTGCATGTGGCCAACACTGCGCTATAATAATCTGGGCCCTTTATAAGCACCGTTTTTATTATTATTATTATTATCTACTGCCAAGGACTGCATTTAGAGCTAGTGTGTAGCCTTGCAAGCACTATACACAGAAAGATGTATATGGGACTACCCTATATCTCTCACAGACCATGAGAGAAACAAATTTACCAAATATATGAATTAGTAGGCGGTTTCCCGGCAAATTTTTTATCATCATGTATTAGTCAAAACATATTCTTTCACATGATTGGTAATGAGAGCTTCCATTTCATTTTTTTAAATTGGGGGCGTTTCCAATACTGGTCTTTACCTTTAATCCTAGCAACAAATGAATTGCTAACTTAGTGCAGTGGAGATCCCATTATCTGAGATGGATTTAATATACTTATTGGTTAACATTTTTAGAGATTATCTGGATTATGTTAATGGCTGTACTGTAAAAAGAAACCTTTATGGTTTTATAAGCGTTCTACCTTTCTCGTAACCATAGAAGTCTTAATTTGTGCGTGTGTGTGGCATTTTTCAAGGCGGGTGGTCCCTCCCCTCTCTATCATCTTTCCCCTGTGGAAATAATGGGCTTGACGCTGGGCAAAGTGCCCTCTCCCTTTCTCGTCTCCCCCCCCCCCCCAAGCAGCGGGGATAAAGACGGGTGGAAATCGGAAGCCTGGGCTAGATGGAGAGGTGAAGAAGATGAAATCTCCAATGAATGAAGAAATAGCTTGTCACTAAAGGAGATATCAAGGTGTACTTATTATCTCTTCCCTTCCCTCCTGCATGACCAGTTTCATGGGCCACGTTCAGATTGTAACTATCTTTGAGAAAACAGACTAAATTAAGCATTATTCTTTCGCTATTTTTTAAAGTATTTATGATATATATATATATAACACTCTTCTCCCTATTTCATTGTACCTGAAAATGCAGAGTCATAACTTCAGTAAAAAGATGCTATACAAATTCTGCAATTCAGCCATGTGGCCTCGAATCTACCATTACCTTGCCCCTACCTAACACCCTTACCTGTACAAGATCTCTTTTCCAGAAGACCATCATCTTGAAGAAAGATAAGTAATCCTAAATGTGAACAGAGCTCAGTATCCTCTCTTCAATGACTGACCCCTTTTTCACGGCCGAGTTCTTATTCTCCATAAACCTACCATTACTCTAGTTCTGCTCCCATTCCCGCCCGCCTCAGAATCCAGGCCGCATCAATTTCACATCTTTTATCTTATGTTGAAGCCTGCGTATCGCTTAGCGCTGAAAATCAATTTGTCAGACATTTTCAATTTGATCTGACACAGTAAGATACAGTAACGGATTTTGGAAGGTATTTCATCATGCCAAATTTGAATGACTTATTTCACAGCAGGCAAGGTACCAGTATTAAAGATACCTGACTTGATTGTGAATATTTTTTTCTATTGAATATAAAACTCATTTATCACATTGGTTATGATGAGCATCTATTAAAACATTTTGTCTTAATCTATAAACGGACAGGATACCATTTCCTTTCTTTCTTTTTATTTCTTTCTTCTGCAATGCTGTATGACTTTGCATACATTGTGTTACTCAGGTGACAGCTGAATGCAAAGTTTGGTTGCATTTTTCATTTTAAAGTAGAAAACATGATATATGAAGAATATAATTGTTCACATTTAACTTTAAGACAGTGTATGAACAAAAGTGTGTTTTGCAGATATAGTAAAAAAAAAGTTCAAAACTCTAAAATGCTTTTGGGAAGATTGGTACCCTGCTTTCAGACTGCTAGAATTCATTGTATAGCTTTACGAGAATCTAAAAGCTTTACGATGAGTAACTGCATTTTTTTCTTCGTCTCAATTTCTGAATTCTCTGCCATACAAGAACAGAAAACTTCTTTCTTTTGACATTGTATTCCTTTTGCCAGCGATACAGTTTTACAAGCACAGAAAAGTTCATTCTTTTGAGGTTGTAATCCTTCACATTGAGCACATCCTTCTAGGTCACCCCATTCATCTTCTCCTTCTCCGCCTCATTCATCTTATTATCTACCGGTAACTGGTTATATAAGAAAGAAAAATGGAGCATGCGATGACAGATAAGAAGCGTTTCTATGGACAAGAGGATCGTCATGGCAACCGGGACATCCTGACCTTTCCGCTGTACAAAGGAAGATGGGTTGGCTTTGAGGGCTTCGATCGCAGCGGTGGAAATCATTGCTTTGGAGACCGCGCGGCTCTTTACATTCAAGTAAAGGTTGATGCATGATGTTATGAGGCAGAGACAATGAACTTGATGGCCGCCCTAGGCTATGGCCAACTCTCTCTCTCTCTCTCTCTCTCTCTCTCTCAATGCCTTTTGACATGATGTCCTTGTTACATGGTCGAACCAAACGACGCCATGCCCATTGATAATTGACAAAATCTCTGTCATTCGGTGCGATGTCTTTTGCTGTTGGTCTTGAGAATAATATTAGTGATAATGATGGTGATGATGATGATGGTGATGATTGTGATGATGATCATGATGATCATGATGATCATGATGATGATGATGATGTTGGTGATGGTGATGATGATGATGATGGTGATGGTGATGGTGATGGTGATGGTGATGGTGATGGTGATGGTGATGGTGATGGTGATGGTGATGATGATGATGATGATGATGATGATGATGATGATGGTGATGATGGTGATGATGGTGATGGTGATGGTGATGGTGATGGTGATGGTGATGGTGATGGTGGTGGTGATGGTGATGAGGATGATGATGATGGTAATTATGATAGTGATGGTGATGGTGATGGTGATAGTGAAGATGATGGTGCTGACGACGACAATTATGATTATTATTAATAACCAATTTTCAATAAGCACTTTCAACAAGTTACACAATGTAATGGAGCTGCTCAAAAATTGAAACAATCCCTTTAATTCAAGAGATAGAAACTTGTCCTAATTTCTCTTCAGTTTTTATGATGTTCACGTGGGGAAGGAGCCTTGGTAGATTAATTGCAAGGTACTTTCACCTACCAGTAGATAGTCAGGCCCCTCGATGTATCTAGGCCAGAAATGAACAAAATGTTGGTAGATCTGGAAGTAGGTATAAATTTCAAGGTCACAAATGCTGTATGAATATAGCAAGTCATTTTTTTAACACACCTGTACATTTCTAATTTACATATCGTCCTTGTTTTCTCGAAGTGACGCTAGTGAGGAAAATCGTAACGCAAAGTGAATGCAATTTTTTTTTTACTACCGTCACTTCGTGAAAACAGTGACGATATTGTGGCCCTGAAGTCGCTTTGTATGGTGTGCACAGCAGAGTATTGTTTCTTATTGTTCATGTTACTTTTGAAAAGATGAAAAATTGAATGAATATATGTAAGAGACATATAGCTTCATGAATGATACTAATTAACTTGAAAGTATATGATTAAAAATTAGTCCAGAAGAATGGGTGGCAACAAAGGTCTCTTTAAAATTCTTAAAAATCACCTTGTTAGTAATTATGATTTTTATAAACCTAAGTAATATTATTTCTTCTATTAAAGTTTCTCTTCATCAATCTTACATCATTTTTCTTCAAACTTCTATGTTCTTGATTTTATTTATTTATTCATTTTTTTTTTCATTTGCATTCTAAGTCAAATCAATAAACAATTGAAGCACTTTGCCAAAAGATATCAAATAGTTCTCAAATGCCATTTTAGGGGCTAAAGACCTTTGCGTTCCTTAAACTGTTTATAAGGATGCACGACTTGGTCGTCTGTATTAGTACCCTCTGTCCCCCTTTAGTTTACAATTAACTTAGCTCTCCTTTATTCTGAGAAAATCAGCTGTAATTTGTTTCTGATCAGTGCTTTGGCAAATGGACCTTTTGTTTAAAGGACCTCTAATGACAATTCATATACAAACAATAATGTGGTAATACATCTTAATGAATGAGGTAAGATGCCTGTTGAAAACAACCTAGGCTTTCAGTATGCGATAGGATCATATTTGCGAAGTATCTATATTTCTGCATTCTTAACCCATAGACTGTTCCGTATTCTTGCAACTTGCGTTTTTTCAATGGCTTCCACCCGAGTAGACAGTTATACGACACTTGCTCCGGCAACACTTACTTCTCGGGCAATATCCTACAGTAACGTAATTGATAACCTCGACCCTGCACCAAACACTCAACCTCCTTCAGCCCTAACCCTAAACCTAAGTTTGAATCTCGATTGCAAGTTTTGCAACGCTAACCCTAACCCTATGTATTTGACTGTATTATAATGTCTGGAGCAATCGTCGCCCGTACATATCAATCTCTCTGAGCCCAAAGGGCATTAGCTCTGTGTGAAAGTATACGAGTTAACGCCCTTCTGGCTCCAAGGCTCCAAGGCTCCAAACAGACGATATGTAGAAGAAACTGAGAAGACGCAAGGTTAGGATTGGCAGGGTTAATGTCCCGCAAGGCGGACCCCAACCGCCTTGCCCGTATCTTCAACGAGATTAATAAGAAATGGAGGACAGACGAGAAGGACGAAATCATATCTCCTCTATAAGGAGCCATATCCAAGATCATCTCGTTAGGACTCATTAGCCTGTATTCCCTCGTTGTCATGGCAACTGTATATGGGTAATGAAGGGTAGATTAGTTGTAGGGATTTGTTTGTCAGTGGGAGTAGAGCTATGGAGGATAGATGGATGGGCAAGAGGAGAGGATGATGCGAGAGAAAAAAAGTCTTTATATACCAGGAGATGGTGCTCGGTGACTCAATATGGATTGACCTAGTATTCTGTTTGATGCTTCGATTGCCCTCGTTTAAGAAAGTGGGGTCAATGCTGATTGGCCCCGCTTTATATCTTGCACTCTGCATTCTGGCACAGTGTTGCCCTCCAGCAGTAATTATATAATCCTGATGCTGTATGTTTTATCATATGATATTAACATATATTATGAAAATGGAGAAGAAAGGGCAGTTATGCCATCGGAGCCAGAAGGGCTATAACCCATATACTTTAACAGAGACTGAATGCCCTTCTTGCTTTATAGGTAATGTTTACCAATGTCAAATCTAAGACGCTTGGCCGTACGTGTTATCAGTGTCTGTGATATGGTGTTATATTGAGGCCCTACAAGAATTGCTCTTCAAAATGATCATGTAGTGCCTCAAAAAAGTAAAAATCTTTGAGTGACCGGTTTTACCATACTCGTTTTCCCCAATAGGCTGCAGTGTTATGAAAACCGTTAGGAAAAAATGATATTTCGACTTCCAATCATAAATATCTTGATAATCAGACAGGCGATCGGCTCGTAAAAGTCATGGAGTTCCTGACTGACCCAAAGGTTTATAATTATGAGTGCAGCATGAGCTAAATCCAGGGTTTTGTTTTTTAAACGGATGATGTAATACTGACTGACAATTAGACCTTGGCCTAACAGGGGTAGATTATACTGGTGGCATCATTAATACACTTTCTACTGAGCGCCAAAAGGGCATTAACTCATTCCATTTGATGTAGAGGTAAAGTCCTCCTGGCCCCCAGCCAATGGTATCTTATGTAAGTAAGTCCAATGGTGAAGATATGATGGTAGGCAGAGTATTCATAGAGGGAGAAAATCAAGTTATTAAAACTTAATTGAGCTCATTAAAGGGAAAGTCCACCCCCAAAATAAGTTTGTTTCGATAGAGGCAGAATAATAAGAAAATCAGGTGAGTGAAAGTTTGAGCAAATTCTGAATGAAAATAAGAAAGTTATGAATTACTGAAGTTGTGATCAATCAAATACAAATTGGCAACTCTGTGACTTATTATACGAGCTCTCCTTCATTTGCTTTGTGCATAATATTCCATAAAATCATGTTTTCCTCGATATTGATGACGGAATATATATTTGTTCCTTGCAGGGGGAGTATAGAAACATATTTGCAATTATTATATTTAGGGTGCATGTATGGTTGAAATTTTTCTTGAGGGAAAATGAAAATTTTAGATTTTTTTAGTACTGAGCAAATGGAAGTTGAGCTCGCATGATACGTCGTAGAGTTGCCAATTTGTGTTTGATTGATCACAACTTCAAAAATCCTAACTTCCTTATTTTTAATCGGAATTTGCTCAAACTTTCACTGACTTGTTTCTCTCATTTTTCTACTCCTATTAAAACTAACTTAATTTCAGGGTGGACTTCCCCTTTAAATAGAGTGAGTGGGAGGGAGGGAGCGAGCAAGAGAGAAATTGGAGAGAAGGAAGAATAAGAGATAGATCAAGGGGGAGAGGAAAGAGAGATGGGAGAAAAGGAGATTTAAGGGGGAGAGAGGGGGCAAGAAGAATTGAAGCTGAGAGAAAGGGAGAGGAAGAATGGAGAGTTGAAGTAAGACAGAGTCAGAGTGAGTGAGAGAGAGAGAGGGAGAGAGAGAGAGAGAGAGGGGGGGAGAGGGAAAGAAGAATTGAAGCTGAGAGAAAGGGAGAGGAAGAATGGAGAGTTGAAGTAAGACAGAGTCAGAGTGAGAGAGAGAGAGAGAGAGGGGGGGGGGGAGAGGGAAAGAAGAATTGAAGCTGAGAGAAAGGGAGAGGAAGAATGGAGAGTTGAAGTAAGACAGAGTCAGAGTGAGAGAGAGAGAGAGAGAGAGAGAGGGGGGGGGGAGAGAGAGGGAAAGAAGAATTGAAGCTGAGAGAAAGGGAGAGGAAGAATGGAGAGTTGAAGTAAGACAGAGTGAGAGAGAGAGAGAGAGAGAGAGAGAGAGAGGGGGGGGGAGAGAGAGGGGGGAGAGAGAGGGAAAGAAGAATTGAAGCTGAGAGAAAGGGAGAGGAAGAATGGAGAGTTGAAGTAAGACAGAGTCAGAGTGAGAGAGAGAGAGAGAGAGAGAGAGGGGGGGAGGGAAAGAAGAGAAGAAGTATGTCATAGGGAAGGTGACACACAGAGACTCCTAATCATGTGTTGTTTACAACCCTACCCTGTATACTTAATTACATTAGTGTCATCTTTTAATTATGCATATCACTTTCTGCTATTGAACAGGTACCATCATAAAGTTTATAATGTGGCACAACTCACACCAAATTTAGGGTGTGTTTTTAATCTTATGTGTTTTATTCCTCATGTGTTGTAGACTTGATGGACCTGTTTGAATGCTGAAGTTTAATCCTTTTACAAAGGTGTATGAGAAGCCCAATGGCCTTTGAGTTTGGGCATATCCTGAACTTTTAAAAAGTTGGCTCATATAACATTTATATTGTTTTAATTGAATGCAATACTTGCATATTTTGAAAGCCAGGTTGTGTATTAACTCATATCCTTTTCATAGATTACACATTCTCCTGAGTCTCATAATATAACCTGTCCTTGTCGTCATCATTCGCAGAACAATATTTTTAATTTATTGTCTTTCTGTCTTTCTTTTCTTTTGCTACAGGGTATGTATCAATCCACCAAAAACACTCACACACCAAGGGGGTTGTAACAATGGGGTTCTTGGAGAGACAGGTCCAACGCCTCCAGGAGATGCCTTTGGATGTCCCAGGAATGACTTCATCAAGGTTCCTTGGAGCGCCTCTCTCGCTCAACCCTACGACCATTGCCATCAGGGGGATCTTCCAAGCATCGAGAGTTCTTTCTGATGGAGTGAAGTCATGTGACTGAACAGTGGTCATGTGACCTGAGAGAAGTCACGTGACTGGATTCAAATAGGAAACTGTCCTCGAGCCCCGGGTCGTCACCACCCCTCCATATTCCGTCATGTTGGCACCAAGGTCCAAAGGGTGGGTCGGAAGAGAATCCTTCTGTGTACATAGGGGGAAAGATGGACAATGTTCCGCGATCTCTAGCGTTTTGTCCGTTTTTATTCAATGTTCTCGTCAACGTATGACTGCAGTCTTGGTTAGCAGGAATCACGACATTCCAATCAATTCTTTTTTTGTTTTTATTGTCAATATTATGTGATAAAAACTGATAAAATGTCTCCCAAAGCGACATCGGAGAACAGTGATTGAGGATGAAACATTGTGGGATGGGTCTAATCAGTGTCTGAAATAAAGAGGGTCGGGAAGAACGAAGTCTCGCTAACTTTAACCGTCGACAGTCAAGGATTTTAATCTAGCTCACTCTAAAAATCATGTTGACTTTCTTTATTACAGTATTTTACAATAAGATTATTGTATTAGATTTTTGTATGAAAAAAAAACGAAAAAAATATACCAAGCTGAAAAGAAACCGATGGCCTTATTAGTATATTTAGAAGACAAAGTATATGTATAACAAATTGATTATTTCATATTCTAAACTTTCACAGACAAAGTATATATCAGAATTAGTGTGAAGAGAATACAAAAATATATAGTCTATCTGGAGTTCCATAACATGGGACATTTATATGTGATGGGGCTATCCAGGAAAAAACAGAATCAGGGTTGTCGTTGTATTCAGACAGCGAAAACGATTTAGTAGAGCGCTTCAAAGCTCTTACTCTCCTACAGTTTATTTTTGTGGTTCGCACTGCGAAGTTAGAGTCTTTAAAATTGATTAAATCAGCTCTTCAATTGTGCTCTGGAAGATATGTGATGTGTTCCTTTCCCAAGAAAGCCGAGACATTATCAGTGTACATGGCCAGGTTTTTTTTTTTGGCAACCAGTTACCAGTTACAGGAAAATCATGAAGTTCGGTTTATTTACTTTACATTTTTAGGAATAAAATCATATAAAACTCATTGAAAATGTGAAGGAATTTTGTTGAATTCTTGAAAAATAAGTTGTATTGTCGATTACCAATGTTCAGCTTTCAAGTGTCTAACATTTACACGTTTCTGTATCTGGTATGTGCATTAACCATGTTGTGGGCACAGCGTCTGTTACTGGGGCATGGCGTGGAATATGTACAGGGGGAGATTGAACCTCTAACCTTGGCAAGTATCCCACACTTTGTGTTCTTTGTCCTCTAGACCACAACTCACAGGAGCGAAGCAGCTGATGATTTACAATCGCACCGTCTATTTTTTGGTTTTCAAAAACAAAACAAAAAAGTTCTACCCGTTCTGGTTAATAGTTTAGGCATTCTAGTTAAGCTAGATGATCATCTTTATTTTTCAAACTACATATGACAGAAAACAATATCTGAAACCGTCCAGAAAAGATTGTTATTTTGGAGAATGAAATACTGCAAAAGGTTCTTCCACAAGTTTTGAAAAGAAGCCTTCCTCAGTCAGCTTGAGTTAGCTAGTCATTATTGACTATCTGGTTGAGGGCCAGAGAACACTTTGTCTCTTCACAAGTACAGCCGTTACATAAAACTGAGAAATCATTTTGAAATTGAAAGAGCGGAGGAATGTCCAAATCATGTGGTTCAAATCAATCGCTAAAACAAATATTTGCAGGAGGGGAGCCTCCCCTCCCCCCCCTTTTATATTTTTTTTGTCACGAAAACTGTATTGAGCAGTTTGATTAACTTTATTTCAACTCTGATAGCCTTGTTGCGTTACTGGGCTGTATAAAATACAGCTACAGCGATTAATCATACTAAGTTTTTGTTGATCATGAGATCAATTGGAATAATTTATTTCTGATTTATGACAAGTTCCAATCACAGATTCTTAAATCTAAGAATTTGTTCATTTTTAGACGCCGGTGGTGCGCTGTCTGAGACAATTCAAACCTTACTGTATTTTGTTTCCCTGTGATCTAAAAGTAGAAGATGTAGTGTTGTACAAAATATTATTCACTTATGAAAGAAACAAAGTATCACTCCTGTATGAAATGTTTCGAGGTTGTGACCAATGTTAAAAGTGTGATTATTTGAAACGTTGTGATATTATTGTAGATATGATGAAATTATTATTTGAGGTTTCAATCACTTTAGTTTTGTTTAAAAATCTCATCTCTTTCTTTCTCTCTCTCTCTCTCTCTCTCTCTCTCTCTTCATAAAGTACTTTTCTTTTGCATGTAAATAGTTGCAATGAGTAAATCAGAAAATCGTTTTTGTAAGGTTTGAAGGTTTCTGGGAAGTGGCTCTTAAAGCGAAAGATAACATGTGGTGTTCCTCAGGGTTCCATGTTGGGACCTACAAATGATTGGCCAAATGAACTTGGTACACTTTTGATGATGTGTTACCATGTTAATGCTCCGTCTCCTCGTGAGAAGTCGCATCTATGCAAATTAGTGGAAAGGATCGGTATTCAGGATACTTGCTAGTTATCTTCCTCGTTATCTCTCTTTCACCGTCTTCTTCTATTTTTCCTTCAATCATCTCATCTATCTTTCTCTCCGTGATCATTCATTGCTCTCCGTTTGACATTTTCTCTCATTTTTCAAGACTCCGCCACAAGCACTGCCCAGAACTGTAACTTTGGTATTTTTCATCTTTGACAACTTTTCCCCAATTTTGCTCAATCTCTTTCATCGTTTTACTTTTTCAAAGTCATCCCTCTTTTCTCTCGCTCTCATTAGCCGATGCTTATTTTGAAGAAAACAAATCTATTTTGTATACCTTTTTCTTTCTATATTTTTGGTTATCTTATTCATTTTTTCGGTTGAAAGATGATTCTGATTTTGTGTTTGTATGTATATATGATGCCTGTAAGACCAGTGTTGGTCAACATTGCTTTGTATATTAGCCATATTATTAACCAAGTTTGAATGAAAGGCAGGGAATATTCACGTCATTTCAACAGTTTTAGTGTATGGAGATGAATCGTCTCTTTTGACTTGTTTCTGTAGAGTTCATGATTGTAAATTTAGGCTGTATAAATCAAGTATTGGAAGTAAGAAGTGCTTTACATGTTTAAAGGATACCAACAGCATCACCATTGGCTCTTAATGGCTATGCCCTACGTATAGTTCAACTCTGTGTCTGCTATTCTTGTTATTGTTCATTTCAGTGACTTTACATAGACTGATAGCACAATATGTCTTCTTTTTAGCACGCTAGCATACATAGTGTACATTAGCAAGAGCATTCAGATCATCACTCGTACATGCAATCTACATCTTCTGGCACGAGTACAGGCTCAACAATCTGAAGAGCGGTATAGTAATTGTTTCGTGTGAATTGGGCCTTCTACCTTCATTCCAAGCATATGCATCTCTGTGGTCAGTTCACACTTACAATTTAAATTCCTTAGGGAGAGGTGATGAACCTTTTCTTCCCTCTGCTACGACTGTTTACAGAGTTGTGAAACAATTGTTACATAACCGCAAATTTCAAGTTATCTCCTTCATATTGAAAGCTGTATGTTTCTCGTAGAGGTGAAACGTTGGATTCAACATGTGTTTGCCACTTCATACGATATTGAATTGAAGTGTGAATAAGGCTTAAGAGGAGACTTGTTTCAGTAAAAATGTGTTTGGCACGTCCAACCGTCTTAAATCTGTTAACAGGGCACAAAATATACCTTTGAGGGATAAATAATGGATTCAAAATGTGTTTACCGTTTCAAACGTATCATTTTACGTGTGAACATATGACCAGAGGGATGAATTGACTTGTGGGTATGCATGAACGGCTGTCTACCATTGCATAACATGCTCTACCTAGCTTGAAACAAAACATTTGCACTTGTTCCACCCCCCCCCCCCCTCCCCCTTTCTTTCCACCCCTTCCTCCAATGCTCACTTTAAGCCAGCATGCTATTAAGGATGACTATTTAGGGCAATCATTTGTGTCTCCTTCACATCAACCCTCAAAAGGGTTTAAAAGTTCAATGTGAAACACCCCCAATGCTATCCGTCATGTGCAAGTTGCGTTAACACACACACGGTGCTAGGTATAAAAACTTTGTTTTCACTCTGTGAAATTGTCTGTACAAACTAAACGTGTGACGGAAAAAACGTGAGTAGTAAATGTCAAATGTATTTTATGAAAACACATTGAAAAAAACCTTCAATCATATCTGCATAGTTCTAGTTTTAAATTTGCCTTATCACCACTGCACCGGTATAGTTAGGATTTGTAGAAAAAAATTATATAAATCTGATTTCCTCGGAGGAAGTTTATAAAAAAAAAAGTATTTTCAAAGTAGTACACTTGTGGATGTTCATCATGTACAGAGTCTCGATGCGGTGTTGTTGTGTAAAGTCGTCATGAAAGTGTTGTAAACATCACAAAGAGATATCAAAAAAACTTTTATATTTTGTTTAGGTAAGAATTATCACATTGTGTATATTGAAGGAAGAAGAAAGTAACTTTGTCTCAGTGTATATTGTTCATGTATTATTCATAGCGTATTTTGGAGGGAAGGTAGGATGGAGTGTGAAAACAAACAAAAATTATGTGTCTTAGAGTTTAAACAAAAAGTATGAAATGTAATGAAATATCATAGGGAAAAAAGATGTGTTCTATTTTACTAATGTGATGAATGTGGATAAGATCGTTGTGAGAAAAAAGAAAGAAATATGCTGTAGATTTTTTTAAAATCATTATTAATGGAATCTTTGGGATACATGCTGCAAAGGTTTATACATTGTTTAAATGTAGTAGCACCCTTGCTTGTGTTAATCCTTGTATTACAAGAGTATGTGGACCGTATGACCTAGCCTGTCTTCAAGGATTTGTTTAAATCAAGCTCCAGGAGTTAATTTATTTTTTATCTCTGTAAATCCTGACATAATGTTTTTATTAGTTCTTATTTTTTTAATCAGTTTTACAAAGTAAGAGTCAGGCGACGTTTTTTATGTGCTGTTTTTATTGCGCAACTTCTGTTTTATGCATTTTAGTCAATAGTTTTGAACATTTATGGAAATGGTTCTACGTGATCTTAATTGCTGCAAAAATAACGTCCAGTGGAGAAAAAATAATTGCTGATGATAAAACTCCCTCCTCTTTTTCTTCTTCTTCTTTTTTGTTTGTGTAATGTAAGATACCTTAGATATTGTTCAGACACAATTGCATGTATATTTCTGTGATCTGCTCATCAACTAGTGTGTGAAAGACAGATTTATTTTAAAGGGGCAAAAAAGGCAAAGGTTGATATTGAATGCAAAGACATGACAACTGAAGATGTCATATTTTTGGTTTATGTACTTAATTAATTGGATATAGGGACTTAAGATAAGTAGTGATACAAAAAAAGTATCACCTTAAAAAATATTTTCTTTTTTCTTTACTGACCTGACACAGGCCTGTATAGCTTATTGAAATTTCATTCACGCTTTTTGTGAAGCAACAATTCTGAAGGATTGATTATTCTTAATTAAATCTAATTGATTCAGTGATTAAATTGATTTTGATTCAATGATGAGCTTGGACTCTGTTTTAAATGATACTCAAGCAGTATCTTCTAATTATTAATGAGAATAAATCAAAGTTAAATGTCTAAGATATATAAAAACTCATCCATCAAGTTTACCATAATTCCATTAGTTGTATGACAAAAAGCGATTAGAGGTCAAAGAGCAGAAATTGAGTTTCGTACTTCTTCAAGTATTGCTTCTGCATGCTAGGGTAGTTTGTATTATTTTGATGCCTTGGATACAAGATCCAAAAAGAAATCTTGTAGCTATCCTTGCATATATTTTTCTCTTTTCTATCTGTAAAATGTTTTGATTTATGCTTAGTCTTCACTCAAGTAAGCAGATGTACAGAATTATATTTTTGTTGTATATGTCATTCAACTGTTTTTCTTGCTTGAAAAGAAGACAATTTTAATCAGAAACTGTGTTCATTTGTTAACTTTTACTCATGAATTTTTGTATGGAAAGACACCAAACTGTGATCTTTTTCAAAAACGTTTATTTCGTAGTTATAACGCTTAACAAATGCAAAGGAAAGAGATTTTTTAAGTTGTGTTGTTGATTTTTGAGGAAGATTCTTGTAAATATCTATAAATAAGTTGAATTATTAACTGACCAATGTAGTGTGTATGTATTCTGACCTTGCATGAGAAAATAATGTTGATTTAAAAAAAAGAAAAAAACTCTTTTTCGATGGAAAACAATGCGAAAAAAAAGAAAGAGTTTCGTCTTCTACTGAGTTTGTGTTCACGTTAAATGTTGAGATTGCACACGCATAATGGTATGTTTGTACACCTCTATAGGACACCTATCGCTGATAACATCAACTGGAAAAAAAAGCCAGCACCTTACATCCCTATACTCCTTTTTTGGGCGAAGCTTAACACCCCTCTCATTTGTGATGCCTATAACACAGGCTTCACACCGAACATTCAGCTTACGATCTTTATACGTTTCTCTCTGAATGAATGTCGTCCTCGTCACATGGGGACTCTGGTCGTCTATTCTTTGTGCAATTTGTGACCACCGTGTTGACTGAGATCACTTTGTTTTGAACTCATTCGGTGACCTATGACCTGAGCAGGGCAAAGGTCATTTAGGGTCGGGCACATTCACACATATTCATGTTTGTTATTTTCTTAACCACGTGGGTGTATTCTCTGAGTGTCCGAATATAACCTTGTACGATGTCTCTTGAATCTAGTGATTATTTTTCTCTTGTGTTCAATGTTAAGTAGGCGTTTGGATTCATTACATGTGACTTCATGATATTAATGTGCCCGGGTGTTAACTGTTCTCATTAAATGTGTCTTTATTTGGGAATACGGTGGTACCTGATATTTGGCTAGTCTCACATCAGACCTTATGGTTTAATGGCTTGCTGAAAGTTGCATGGATGAAGAAAGATAAATGACGTAATGTACTCACAGTGGCCTGAAACAGATCTAACTCTCAAATGGGGGGGTTTCTAGGTAGTGGCGATACACCAACACAAGTATGGTCACAGAATGTGATGCATTATGATAACCAAAAATAAGCTAACATTAGAAATGTGACTTAAACATGGTAGCCTGAAGCCATCTAAGCTCACAACTTGTTTGATCTCAGTGCTTCATATGCGCCTCTGTAACTCAACATATTACTGAGAAAGGTTGTGTTCTTTGTGGTTCCAAAGAGAGAAACGTATCGGAAAAGGGTGTGTTTTGTTTTCGTTGCCATGGAAATGGAAGTTGTTTCCATGGTTCCGTGCGATAGTAGAGATGTTCAACATGACCTGTATTGCTGTGCATGTAAAGCGCAATGTTTACTGCTGGACATTGTCATCCCGTTGTGAGGATAAAAGGGAAAAAATTCTGATGATTAAAACTATTTTTGAAGATTGTCAATCAAGAGTGAGGCTTGTGGATGATGTCTTTATTCACCGGTGTCCGAGTGAGATGAAATTGATGGAGGTGGTGGTGATGATGGGGGTGATGGTGAATGTAGTGGTGGTGGTGGTGGGGTGATGATGGTAAAAGTGGTTTTGTTTGTGATGATGGGGGTGTTAGTGATTGTAGTGGTGGTGGTGGTGGTGGGGTGATGATGGTAAAAGTGGTTTTGTTTGTGATGATGGGGGTGTTAGTGATTGTAGTGGTGGTGGTGGTGGGTGATGATGGTAAAAGTGGTTTTGTTTGTGATGATGGGGTGATAGTGATTGTAGTGGTGGTGGTGGTGGGGTGATGATGGTAAAAGTGGTTTTGTTTGTGATGATGGGGGTGATAGTGATTGTAGTGGTAGTGGTGGTGGGGTGATGATGGTAAAGTGGTTTTGTTTGTGATGATGGTTGTGATGGTAATGGTGGTGATGATGGTGGTGGTAGTGGTAGTAGTGATGATGATATTGTATTGCTGGTGATTGTGGTGTTGGGCATGGTGGTGGTGGTGATGATGATATTGGTGTTGATGGTGGTTGTGGTGGTGATGATGATATTGGTGTTGATGGTGGTTGTGGTAGTGATGATATTGGTGTTGATGGTGGTTGTGGTGATGTTGATATGATGGTGGTGTGGAATAGTGATAATTGTGATGGTGGTAATGATAACAGCAACCATCAGGAGTGGGAGGATGGTGATGATGATGATGTAATGATGACAGGGATTATTAGTTAAAGCAGGCATAAAGTCTCACCTCCCTGGTTAAAGATAATATCATTAATGTGAGAAATCCTAAGAATAACAGATGGTGATGATGATTTTGACGGTGATGATGATAACTTAAAGATGATTAAAATGATAATGACCATAATGATGATGACAATGATCACGGCAACGACGGCGTTAATAATGATAATGTAACGTGCAGGCGCATACACAGGGTTTTTTCAAGGGGGGGGGGGGGGGGGGGGGTTAACATTTTTAAATCGGGCCGAAAATTTCGCAACGACTCAGCCAGCCGCTGAATAAGCGGGGCGGGGGGGGGGGGGGGGGGGGGGGGGGGAGGACACTTTTTTTTTTTTTTTTTTTTTTTGGTTTCAAAATTTGAACATTTGACATTTGGGGGGGGGGGTAAAGGTCAACTTTTTTAGGTCAGCTATTGGTATAATTTTTATTTATTTTTAATTTTAATTTTTGTTTAAATTTTTTTTTTTTAATTACCAAAGGTGGGGGTTCTCCTCCAAAAAACATACATAAAACATACCAAAGGGGGAGGGGGTTAACCCCCAATCCCCCCCCCCCCCCCCTGCGTACGCGCCTGGTAACGTGGTGGAATCATATTGATAATGGTGCTAATGGTAGTGAGTGCGGTGGTGAAGATGGTGGTAGTGATGAAGATTGTTGTGGTGGCGGTGGAAATGATAAAAGCGACTACCAGGAGGGGGAGGGTGGCGATTAGAATGATGTAATGATGATGGTGATTATTAATAAAAGATAATGAGTGTGAGAAATCCTAGGAATAACAGATGGGGATAATGAAAGTAATGATAATAATGGTGACGATGAAGATGATGATGATAATGATGATCATCACGACATCGACGACGATGATAATACTGATGATATAACTTCAAATTTGATACGTGAACTCCAGTTGATTTATGGCTCAATATAACTACAAAACACTTCTAAATAACTAATAACACTACGCCCAGTCCTTGATTATTAAGCACTTCAATGACATGAAGCCATATATAGAGTTTCTTTTCATTATTAGTTCCGGAGAACGACAGTTTTATATGATTTCTTCTAAAAGCATCGTTTAACAATATTAAGTCTGAGATGCACGACCCTACGTGTTATCAGTGTCTGTGATATGGTGTAATATGGAAGCCTTAAAAAAATTGCGCTTCAAAATGATCAAGAAATGCCTCAAAAAAGTGAAATATCCTTGATTGACCGGTTTTACTATACTCAGTTTTCCCAATAGACTGTAGTGTTATGAAAACCGTTAGGAAAACGCAAAATTTGATTTCCAATCATAAATATCTTGATAATCAGACACTCAGGCAATTGGCTTTTAAAGTCACGGGGTTCTTGACTGACCTAAAGGTTTATAGTGATTGCAGTTGGAGCTAAATCTTGGATTTTGTTTCAGAATCTGAGACAAAGTTACCAG
This sequence comes from Strongylocentrotus purpuratus, assembly GCF_000002235.5. Taxonomy (NCBI): domain Eukaryota; kingdom Metazoa; phylum Echinodermata; class Echinoidea; order Camarodonta; family Strongylocentrotidae; genus Strongylocentrotus; species Strongylocentrotus purpuratus. Next base: position 34,801,576 of record NW_022145607.1, on the reverse strand, counting down.
GGGTGTCGATTTGTATCCGTGGTTGGGGGGGATGAAAGGGGCCAAAATATTTTCGGCAATGGATCAAAGCAACCAAGAGGTAGAAGCGTGTGGCAGGTTGCACCCCTCCCTTCCAAGTTATTAACTTTTTCAAGTCACCCTCAATAAAGATAACATTTCAGAGAATATGGGACCCATGTGGGGCCCACATGAGCTTGCTACCTCTCAAGCGCGTAATTACCAGGATTTTATTTTAGGGGGTGGTAGTGAGCTCTGACAATTCATTAAATTATTAAAGAAAGAAGACGATTCGTTGTACCATTCTCGACTCTTAATCCTTGTCTGAATTCAGTTCCCCCCCCCCCCCCCTCCCGCGCGAAGCGCGGAAGCTCTGACGTTTCATTAAATTATGAGAGAAAGAAGACGATTCGTTGTACTGTTCTTGACTATTAATCCTTGTTTGAATCAAGTTCCCCTTCCTCCGCGCGAAGCGCGGAAGCTTTGATGTTTCATTGAATTATTAGAGAAAGAAGACAAAAGACGAGTATAATAACCATTACATGTACTCTCATCGGGCTCTCATCATTAATTTTTTTTTTTGTGATGGTGAATTATTGGGGGGATGATTGTACAGGCCATCCCCCCCCCCACCTAAAATATTGGGGGGGGGGATATATCCCCCCATCCCCCCCCCCCCCGGGATCGACACCCATGAAAGTTACCCAATTCCTCCAAAGGCAACTGCGCACTTTGTAAACAAAAAAGCACGAAATCCTGCCTGCAGGAGACACATTGCCTGTATTTACCGTTTTCTTCATGGGCCTTTAACTACAGAGGGTGTACATCGCCCCCTCCCCCCCCCCCCCCCCCCCCCCCCCTCGATGGATACTGGCCAATATTAACACGATCAGAAAGACTTTCGAGAAATCATTTCAAAGACAATTTCAAAATCCTATTGTATATCCGGTAGAAATCATGTTTAGATTACTTAATGCATCATTCCAATGTTCGCACACCTCACTTTAAGTGTCAGGGACAAGACTATATTGAAGTTGCCTTAGGTTGAGTTGTCGAAATTCTTTACGATCTTAGTTACCCCTGTTACACCACCAAACCGAATCCAGCACGATTCCAAACCGATCCATTCTTTGCCATTCAGGGTAACGTAATTTTTTTGTTTGGTCTGTTGTCGGTCTCATTGGTGTGACTAGCGTATTATTGCGTATTATTGCGTCCAATTGCGTTAAGCCTTTGGGAATGCTTGTTCTGTAAAGGTCAACTCAAGTTAATAGTAAATGTCATTGGCATACAAAATTGTTTATAAGCAGAGAGGATATCACTTGAAACTGTCAGATGTATCAATTTAATCATTTCGAGAGTGATTAATGAAAGCAAACCTTAATCTGACTGTTATAATTATCGAGGTAAATCGCGAAAAAGCCGCATAAGAAATTTGGATTTTTTTTTTTTTTTTAAAGAAATTGAAAAACATTCGTCGGGTTATAGGTTGTGAATGACAGACAGCTGAGATCACTAAAAGGTATGTGATTGTCAAATTACTCACACTTTATTTCGTCTGTGACACAGTCGTGTAAAACTTTATCATTGGTTGAACACTGGAATACCATCAATGATCTAGATTTAAATGTTTTTCCGTTTCTGTAACACCTTTAGGCGTTTTAGAAAATGATGTCTTTAACAAAAACATGATCAGGTTCACAGGCTGTTATCATTCAAAATGATCTTTTCACAATTTCTTTCACCCAATATCGATGATAAGTACAGAGTATATGTCAGGCGCAGATCCAGGGTGGGGGGGGGGGCGAAGGGCCCGCCCCCCCCCCTTGCAAAAAGAACTGGTTTTAAAAATGGTAAATCGGGAACGCCTGGAGGATCAAATCTGACTGACATGAGCGCTATACAAGAACCCAATATTGTTATTATTATCATTAATTTCACCGGCTGCTGAGTCGCCGCTAAATATTTTCTCACGAATTACCCCCCCCCCCCCCTGCCGCCGGCTGGATCCGCCCCTGCTATGATCATAAAGACTTTAAAAAAACACACAATCTAGGCCATTTCAATCGCCTTGTGCATCACCCACAGCATGTACAAATATCATACAATGACATGTTATGTAATACGAATATAATAATAATAATAATAATAATAGCCTAATAGTCCACTCCAAATTTTATTAAACCGAAACGGAAATTCTTTTTGCCCAATTGATCGTGAGCCCGGCAGCCACTGAGCAGCGCCAGATCGACGTTGCTCTATCCCTTATTGTTGAACGCCAAACAACTCCCATCTTTTAACGTATTTTGGTATGACGCGGCCGGGGTTCAAACCCACGACCTCCCGGTTGTGAGTCGGACGCTCTACTGACTGAGCCAACACTCCGATTTCTTTGAGCAATACAATCAGACAATAGGGCGTTGAAATCGAATGAAAAATGATTTCTAGAAATGGTCAATGGTAGATCCATATCAGAGAATACAAAGCGATAGTCTACATGTAAACTAAGTAATTATTTCAAGTTTCAAGTTTCAAGTTTCAAGTTTCATTTCAATTCAAATTCATAAAAAACACATAAGATACAGATTATATACAATATAGAAAACAGAGAACACACACAAAATAGAAACATGTCTACATATATACCGGAATTATACAAAGTTAATCAGCAATAGAAATGAATTGGGGAAACTGGAAATAAACCATAAGGTTCTGCATTATCATTTTTTCACGAGTCAATCTGTACCAAATTTAAAAGCAGGCAAAGCCAAGACACTTACAAGGAACTTACAATGGAACGTTCACATCGCTTTTTCTCCATTCCTGTCCATTTTCATCAAACTTTTACTATTCTATTATATATTCTAGGGAGGGGGATACTCACCTAATACGGTCTCGTTTTAATAAAGTGTGTTCCTATCTTCCTAAGATACCCGTATGTAGCGATCAACTATGGGTCGGGAACGAACATTCTTATCCACTGTCGGGGAAACTGTTCATGACCATTTTTCTCTCGGTTTAATTTTAAACTCTACAAATTGGCGGCTTTCTCTAATTGAAATGACAGCACCTGCTGGAGTCGCCGCTGTATATCCTATTAACCAGTTGCGATATCATTAATACCTAATTAAAACGGCAATTTTGAGTCAATATAAAGTCGCCGCCCGCATGGCCGAAAATCCACACTGAGTTTACGTGTGATGTGTGTGAGAGAAATCGAAATCATATTGGCACAGTCACACGGCCACTTACGGTAGCTGCGGATGCTTACGGATAAAAGTCCGTATCATCCGTAAGCATCCGTATCCATCCGTAATTCAATCCGCAGGATCCGCAGACATACGCAGATCCGCAGCGGAATTTTGAAAATCTCAAAATTTTGCTGCGGATGAAATATACGTAAGCATCCGCAGAATATACGTTATCCATACGTAACATACGTTATCCAAATATACGCAGGCATCCGCAGGTCCGTAACATGGCCGTGTGAATGTAGCATAGTTTGTCGGTGCCGCGGTGGAATTCTTCGCAGAATAGCAATTATGATAGGGTCGTGGATACGGACGCTTAACATGATTAGAGCGTTTTCTAGTTTTTTTTATACTTTAAAACATGATTCTTAAAATATTTATGAAATATTGCTTGTTAACTTAAGCGTAAAGTTATAAAAATGGACTCAAGTGCTATCAATAGATAGGCAATTCTGGAACAAATGGGATAGCTGTCCGACAGGACATCGCACTGACATTACTGATTCAGCCATTTTGAAGTGTCCATACGTATACTGATTTTTTTGTTTGGATGCCTTTAGGGCGACAGTGATATGGACCTTGAGAGACAAGTTCTTCATCACTTCCTATCTACAGAATGTTCTAGGTAGCTGCTTAATTTACATTCCCGTCCACTGCTGTTATGTTAATGTTATCAGTCCATGTTCTAGTTGGTCCGCCCCTCTTTCTTCTCCCATCCGTTCGTCTTTGCAAGATGGTGTTTGCCAAAGTATTCTTCCATCCATATTTACGGTTCTAGGACACCTACCCCCTGGACATTCACCCCGGATGACCATCCCCAGTCAGCTACCCCCTAGGACGACTACCCCCGGGAGAACTACACCCCGGACAACTACCCCTAGGAAAACTCCCCCGGACAACTACCCCAGACAACTACCCCTAGGACAACTACCCCCGGACAACTACCCAAAGACAACTACCCAAAGACAGCTACCCCCTACGACAATCATCCTCTAGGATAACTACCCCCCGTACAACTATCCTAGATGTCCCGGGGGTAGTCGTCACAGAGGGTGGTTGCCCTCGGGGGTAGTTGTCTTAGGGGGTAGTTGTCCTAGGAGATAGTTGACTGTGGGTCTTTATCCGCGGGTGGATGTCCAATGAGTAGGTGTCCGGATACGCTATAGTTACATGCCTAAACCGCTGTAGCTGTTTTGTTTTCTTCAGTTGTGATGAGCGATCATGTTCCCCTATATAACTCTCCATTATCTCTCTCACTTCATGTCGGACTTATGCGAAATGTAGTGGATAATATTTAGATTGCAGCCTTTTCATACAATTCAATCTCAAAAGCATTGATTCGCTTTTCCATCTCTGCATTCAGTGTCCATGTTTCACAGCCATATAGAAAGACCGATGTTACCAGTGCTCTCAACAGGCTCAATCTAGATGTCATTGTGATGCTCCTGTCATTCCATATTGGTTTAAGACTTCTAAGGACAGATGTGGCAACGAAAATTCTGATTTTGACTTTCTGAGCAGATTTAGCAGCCTCTGTGATAGTTGACCCATGATACATGAATTGATAAAAGGTTTCAAGCTGTTCTCTTCCTATCTTAATAGTTACATTCTCATCGGAACCCATCTTTAGGATCTTGCTTTTCTCAGCACCGATTTTCATGCCCTTGCCCTCTCTTCCAGTCGTTTTGTCAGGGAACTGAACTCATCTGGTGTTCCAGCAATCAGGTCGATGTCCTCAGCCAATTTAAAATTGGTAAAAGATCTTCCACCCATGTTGACTGATCCCTTAAAACCTCCAAGAGCTTCTGTCATGATTAAGTTCCAAGAAAGTGTTAAACATGGTGGGTGACAGCAAACAACCTTGTCTGACGCCAACTTTGGTAGGAAACCAATAACTTAACTCGTTTCCTTGTAGGACAGCACTGTGAGATGCATTGTAAAGCGCCTCAATAATTGTATTAACAATGCCTTTGCTGATGTTAAACTTGCGGAGAATCCTTCTCCTTTCATGAAGTCTATAAAATAATGAAAGTGTGCATTCGGGCCAGTCCTGTGTGTAATTACAACTTTCAACAATTCATAACTGTTGTATTTGTTGTCCGATTTAGTTCAAACTTTCACCAGTTTGCTTTTCTAAATTGCCTGCTTTCTTTTGGAGTTGTTTGCTGTTGACGTTGGATTTCCCTTTAAAGAAATTCAATTCAAATATCAAAATTTGTACAGGAATGAGATTATATGAAAGAAAAGCTATTTCAAATGACGTCAGGTATGCTCAAAGATTCGTGTTCGTGACGATATGCAAGTAAAAGTGCAACTGCTCGCATCAGGTCGGGTTCGAGATATGGATGAAATATGAGACAAGATTGCGTAGAGTGCTCAGATTTCAAAAGAGAATTATATCAATGTCACAGGTCGAATCTCTGATCCTCATCAGCACCCCTACCTCTCTCTCTCTCTCTCTCTGCTCTTCCGCTCTCCCCTCTCTCTCTCTGTTTCTCTCTGACCATAATTCTTTCATTAAAGGAAACCTAACCCCAAAGAATAAATGTAGGTATTCTGAAAAATGAAATAAATTGCTGCCCTTTGATGTATAATGTTCCTTACGAAAATGTATAAGAGATATATAAATGAATATATTCCTGGCATGATGTGATGCCTTTCAGCATGACATGGGCGCAGCCATTTTCTTAAAAATGTGACGTACCAGTTGAAGTTGTACATGTATCATTCACCAAGCTTTAGTTGGAAAGAATTGTTAAATCAATAACGAAACCTTTACTTTTCAGTGAGGAAAAATCAT